>NW_026067942.1:3875114-4010700 GCF_014885135.2 Alexandromys fortis | reverse complement strand
TTTTTTTTTTTTTTAAGATAAAGTTTCTCTGTAGACCAGGCTAGCCTCAAACTCAGAGATCTGCCTGCCTCTGCCTCCCAAGTGCTGGGATTAAAGATGTGTGTCACCATCGCCCGGCACAAATGTTAAGTTTTATCCATCTCCATCAGAGTTTCACAATGACTTACATGGGAGCATTATTTTTCTGTCACTGTGTACTAATATTTTAAATTATTTTTCATTTTGGATCTGATCAGCATTCTCAGTGATATCACTTTCAGAAATCCAATTAGCAAAAACATTTATCTGAGAAGGTAGTAGTCAAGATAAACCTTGACATTTTAATAGGCTGATGAAATTATTGTTTCATTTTCTAGAAAGTATACATACAGCACATCCTGCAGTGCACCTGCAGAGAGGAAACTAACGCCACCATTCGAGGGATTCATGGGCTAATACAGTCATTGCTGGTTATCCAGAGATCCAGCTTCCAAATCAACTCTACCTTCTACAGATATTTTATGCATATTCAGTGCATAAATGAATTATAGCCATCACTATGCCCTCTGCGTGTGATTGGGGGTGGATATGCACATGTGTACATTTATATGTAGAGACCAGAGGTCAACCTTAGGTGTCATCTCCTCGGAAACTGCTTACCTTCATTTCATGGCATGGTATGGGTCCGAGGCTTGCTGACTAGGCTATGCTGGTTGGCCAGCAAACTCCATGGCTACCATGTCTGGCTCTTTATGTGGTTGCTGATAATATAACTCATGTCCTCCTGCTTATACAATAAGTACTTTACTGGCTGATCTATTTCCTAGCCCTAGAACACTACTTTAAGTGACAGTCAAGGGACTGACAGGTCTGGGAATACGATTACAGTATCTTTAATAGTTTCTGATAAAAGCCACCATGGGCACATACATGTGAGAACACAAATCACAGGGGTCAGACGTTCCAGTTGGGCATTTTTTAAAAATTCTGTCATTTGATAATTATTATTCTATTTCTGCTATAGTGCATAATGCTATGTCTAGCCTTATATAAAGCTGTCACTTCTGCTAACATGGAAGCTAAAAGCAGTGGGCATACAATTTCTTATCTTTACGTTGTAAGTTAGGATGCTGTACGAGGAGTTAGGTTTCACAGAGACACTTTATTATTCTAATATTTTATCCCCATTTGTCAAAATGCTTATTTGAGCCACAAGGGGAAAATTCTTGTGCTTCCAAGACCTCAGACTAAGCTGCTACAGATCAAGCAGCTCTGGATTTCTGATTATTCTAAGATTGGTCTTAACAAAATGTGGATATTGTTTTGCTACTCAATAATGCAGTATTCACATGCCTCAATAATATTCTAAACTATGTTATCAAAAATGGTAAGAATACTTTAAATATAAAATTAAAAATGTGTATTTTGATGAAATGTTAACTTAATTTTTGAGAGTTTTTTGAGTATTTTGATTGTTATTGAATATTTAAGTACTCCATTGGGGTTTTTATTAAGAACTGCATCAAATGAAGAAAGAAAAAGACAAATGAAACATAAACACATACCATGTGAATTGTGAAATAACAAAGTCAAGTGTTTTCATTTTAATTCTTTCAAGACATGGTTTTTCTATATAGCCCTGGCTATCCTGAAACTCTGTAGACCAGGCTAGCCTTGAAGTGACAGAGATCCACCTGTCTCTGCCTCCTGAGTGCTAAGATTAAAGTCCTGTGCCACCATTGCCTGACAAGTGTTTTCATT
Organism: Alexandromys fortis; assembly: GCF_014885135.2. NCBI lineage: Eukaryota > Metazoa > Chordata > Mammalia > Rodentia > Cricetidae > Alexandromys > Alexandromys fortis. Next base: position 4,008,960 of record NW_026067942.1, on the reverse strand, counting down.
TTTAAAAACAAATAATCAAGGCCACTCAAAGACAGCATCATGGGGACACAGATGTAAACATGACTACAGGTTAAGCTAGCAGAGAGAATTCTGGGAAGGACCACACAGGAGAAGGAGAAGGGCAGTAGGGACATTCAGCACATAGACGATCAGGCCAGCAATGAGTCCACTCTGATGGGCAGATCACATCTACCAATCACCAGACACATGTTTTAATCTCAAAAGAGAGGTATGGCGTCCTCCCAACACCATGCTGGGCAGCCTGAGAGTGCAGGATTATTACTCCTAAAAACAAGTATCCCCTTAGAGGTGATAGCCAGGCTGAAATAGAGCGGCTGGAACCAGGGATGGCAAAGGGCGCGAGTGGGCATCAGCGGTGTCCCAATGGGTCAAGTTGACATTTCCTCATTTAGGAACTGCAGTTATTGCTGCAGAGGTGATTGTCATGTGACGAGTTTATCTGTTTGAGAGTAACTTCAAAGGCAGCATTAAGGTTCTGAGAAGTTCTGAGGACCCCACCAGTCCATCATCCTAACTAATCCAAATAAACAGAATCTGGGGAGTGCTCCAAAGCCCAGACTCTAATGTATACTTATTAACTACCCAATGCAAAAGCAGGCTTCATTCTATCTTTATCATTGGAGGAGACGGGTAATGTCCCTTTGATCATTAAACTTACATTTTGCTGGAGGGAGGTTAGCACTAAACAATGTGTGGATTGCTAATACCTCCAGTCATGGGCTGAGGAGGCCTGGCTCTTCCGTGCAGAAACACAAAGTAAGGGAGAACCAAAGTGAGGGAGCCAATGCGTGAGTCAGGTTGTATCCATGTGCCCGACTTGTGGAAAAGGAGGTCCAAGAATCCAGTTGCCCTGGACTGCACTGAGCAGGAGACAGAACGGTAGAAAATAAGACGCAGGTCCTGTGGCTGGGGTGGAGCTTGCCAACTGTGTGGGATTTCATAAGCTAGGAAGATAAATTTGGATTTGTTTTTGAGTGTGTTGGATAACCACTGGAGATTTCCGAGCCAAGATAGGAAAGAGAAGCTATTTGCCTAGTATAACCACTCCTTACCCTCCCACACACATTACGTAGGTTCTGGAAACAGGTCCCAAGTACATCATGCAGAGAACGTGAAAACAGAGAAACTGGCAACTGCTGCTTCTCGTGGTTTGCGGCTGAAGGATGGAAGTAGCTAAGTCCAATCTGCTATTTCTCCAGTGAAGTTTGGCTAGGAGGTCTTGGGGCTGTCTGATAGAGGACTCTGACTTGGCAATTTATCATGGAGATGAAGCCTACCTCTCTGTTAGAGTGTGGTGCTCGGCAGGGATGGAGCACAGGGACTCTGCGCTGATGATGAAGAGTAGGCAACACTATGTTGTTTATCATGATAGAGATGGGCAAGTTCCATGAGCCAAGTGGTTGACTACAAGATGCAAGGCTCGGCTGTCTTGAAGGAACTTAACCCAAGATGGCAGCCTAGTGAGTCGAGCATGATTCAAAACCATTTGCGGCAGAGATATCCCACATCAGGGAATTTGGTTACGTGAAGATCCGCTTGGGGACTTTCCAAGGGAAGTATGCTTGTTCAAGAGAGCTCTGTTTGACACCCAGAGGTCCATGATGACCACTGGTGGCAGCCCGCGAGTAACATAGGAGGAAGTGCATCGCATAAAGAGTAATTGGTAACAAAGATCAAAGAGGAGGAGAAATACAAGCTATGATCAGGCAATCAGGTGTAGGCCTGTGAAACATTAGAAGATTTGGGTAAACATGAGCTTAACATTTTGTTAGCTATGGAATGAATCTTATAATAGGTGATCATGAAAATTAATTACCAAAATGAGACTCATTAACTAGAAATCATTTGAAAGTCATAAGAAAATGATATCTGAAGTGGTAAAGGGATCCACTGAAAGTTTCTCTTCTCTACATCTAACTGACTTTGGGCATCTTACAGTTCCATAAACTGACACAGTGGAAACAGGGCAAGGATGATGGCAGCAGACACGGGAAGACCACGGATGGAAAACTGGCTTGGACGCAAGTCATCTGACCTTGATGGCTAATGACCTTGGTGTTAAAAATAACCAAGTAAGGCCCACAATGTGGCTGAGCAGGTGAAATCTCCACCAACCTGGATTTGATTTCTGTAGCTCACACGCTAGAAGAGAGGGCTGGTTCTGGCAAGCCGTGCTTTGACCCTGGCATGTGTGCTGTGGCAGGTGCATGCTCAGCTTCCACTGCCCAGAACAAACTGATAACATAATTTAAAAGGGAGTTTAAGTGGAGGTACCCTACAATGGGGGTGTGTGTGCTTCTCCTGGACACACGGGCTAACAAAACCCCCTGTCAAATACAGGGTACCTCTTTTCAAATCGTTTGCCAGGGTGTCTCATAGGCCCCCTCCGCCATGATAGGCTATTGCTATTGCTCTTGGTTACCTCTAGAACTTGGTGATATGGACTTATTGCTGAAGACACCACATACTTGAGTCACAGAAAGTCGAGCTGGTACTGACCTGGAGTTTTATTCTTCCTGTCCAGCTTTCATACTGCTGGAAGGTTCTATGAATGCACATAGAGGCAACACTACGTAGATTTAGGAGGTTTTAAAAAAGAGACTGACAATGAAGTTTGGAGAAAAAAGTGGTAGTGGAGGGAATTGGAAGGGTAGGGGAATCACTGGAGGAGAGGAAACAGTGGGGCGGACCAGATTCAAAAACATTATGTGCATAATAACAACTCAATAAAAATTAAATAGATGAAAATGGTCACCTATATGAACTTTAATGTATGGGATGGTGGTGTGTTTACAGGAAAAGATGATCAGAATGGTGAGAATTAACTTTTGGTTCCAGGTTACAGAAGTGACAAGAGACTTCACAAGAGAAAATCATCAGGCAATGGGATGTATGGGCATAGTTCAGGGACATACCTGGGACAGGGGCTATGGAGGCGTCGCAGCTGAAATGCTGAGAGAGTTTACATTCTCTGCGTGGGGAGCGCATCTTTCTGCTAAAGGCACCCAGAGTTAATGACTGTGCTTGCAAAGGATTCCAATAAAAGGTTTCAGAGAGCTAGGAAGAGGGAGAATCTACAGGCCCTGGTGAATGAGGAGGAAGGGCTGGAGGTACAAAGGCCACCGTAGTGACTGCATTGCTTCTGTGCAGGCTATGAGAGGTGGGGAAATCGGCCGCATTTGGGAAGGAGAAGAGGGCACCGACACATGGTGGTGACAGAGCTTCTGGAGTAGGTTTTGAAAGCCACTGAGATCACAGGACACGGAGTTCTGCCACAGAGCCTACAGAAGATCTTCTGTGCGAAAAGCCTTCCCCATACTTTCTCAAGATTCCAAAAGAAATTCCAGGTCTAATGAAAAGTAATTTCCAACTGTACATATTAGCAAGCTAGGGAATTTAGAGCATTGGTTCTCAGCCTGTGGGATGCGACCCCTTTGGCAAGCCTCTATCTCCATAAATATTTACATGATTCATAACAGTAGCAAAACTATTTAGGAAATAACAATGATTAATGTTGGGGTAGGAGTCCCCACAACATGAGGAACTATATTAAGGGGCCACAGCATTAGAAAGGGTGAGAACCACTGGCTTACAGGATATGTGATGGAAACACACATATTACATGTTACAATGTTACAGCCTGATAGTTTCCTTATTGGAATAAATGAAAACATCAGTGTAATACATATCACATATATGTTTATGAAATCATAAAGTACTACCTTCATCACAGGCTCTAGTAACTGAAAAGATCAGAGAGAGAGAGAGAAAATATATCTGATAGAGGAGAGACTCTGACATCTAATGATACAGTATTAAAACTTAGGAGCTCCTTAGTTTCTCCTCAAACATAGGTAAAGAAAGGAGAAATTTGTTACCTGGAGGCTCTGACCTCTTGCACCAGACTCAGCTCTGAGTTAAGTCATTTGAAAATACACCGGGCTTTATGCACAATACTCATGGTTTAGCTACCCTTTGGAAGACTCCAACCTATCATGCTTCCATCACAATGATTTCTGAAATGTTGCTTTATAAAAATATTATGGGCACCATTCAGTTTCTCCAGGCAAACTTGAAAACAATTATTTTGTAAGCATTCCAAGGACTTTATACCTCAGACGCTGCATCAGTAATTCAGCCCCAAACCAATGCGGTCTCAATTAAAGGCCATAAAAGACTCAATCAGGACTGTCTCTTGACTTTCCCTGGTGCTCCATGCCTGGAAACCATAGGCTTCGGAGCTCTGGCAGGACAGGATGAAACCTCTTCCATGTGTTTCTCTCAGCTTTTGTTTTATGGAGACAGCAGACACAAGCTTGCGAGCAGTCCAGCACCCAGTGAGGCTGTCGGTTGGAGGGTTTGTCATATTTCAATCAAAGCAGGAGCCAGCCTGTCCTCTTTGCCCAGCATCGTCACTACAGTCTCAAGGACCAGAATTAATGAATTAGCTATTGATTAAATTCCACTCTAGCAAATCCACCAAGGCAAATAAATGAACTACCCAGGGCACGTGTAGGCCATGGCCAGACATGTCTGGGGTATTGATCAGTAGTTAGTATTCTTTGGGGACACCGGAGCAGCTGATGGTAAGATGACAGGAAGGGAACATGGGAGATGGAAACAGCCTGTTTCTGAAGGGGCATATCCTGAAACCACAATGCTCCTTCTCTCTTTCTGCATGCGTGTGCACCTCTGGGTTACATGGAGCGCGGGGGATATGACAAGAGCTCACGCTGCAGATGATGTAGTCAAAATCTGGGCCTAAGTTAAGGTCAAAGACAAGGATGAGCTGATGCACTCCAGGCACCAATCAAACAGGCTCATGAGATAGCTACATGTTTAGAGTATAACAAATTTTGCTGACGTTGCCTTTTTTCAAAGAATAACCATAAAAAAATTGAAAATGTATGATTTATAAGAAGCCAAGTTCTTGGCAATGTTCTGGAAGTAAAGTCAATCTACTGATATTTTTCTGGTTGAATTTCACATTTGATTTTTACATACCACTAACATAAAAGATATTTTAACAACCCAGAAACATAATTAACAAGCATTCACTGTCAGAAGTTTAGTGAAGTCACACAAACAATGCCATGCACACAGGAGGCTCACTGCTCTGGTATGCTTGCACTGATGGCTTGGCAGCCTGTGCCCACTCCTTGCAGCCCTGCCTTTGGGAACTGGTACTGTGCCATAATGGCTCATTTTAAGAAAGGAAAGATTTTACATGCCAACATTTGGTTGAGAATGGTGTCTATCAATTTTTTTTTGTTAGATCTCTGGCTGAAAGGGGGAAAGAAGCAAAAATAAATCAGCCAAAGGCATTGCAATAAAGAAAAATCTGCTGCGTGTGTGTGTGTGTGAGCATCCTTTGCTGACCAGCGTGGAGTAAGCCTGCTGTAGCCATTCTCTCTCAGATAGGGTGGGAAAGCCTGCGCACAGCACTGGCTGAGGACTCTGGGACGGAACCATGGCAGGGGCACCATGAAAGGCGTTACGTCATGAAGAACGGTTGTCAGAGGACGGCTCACCCATCTCCATTCCCTTCCACATTTAACCCGGGGGGAGCCCCAGGGGGGAACAGAGAACAGTGAAAGTGAATCCCGAGAGACTGGCAATCTTCTCCCATCGTTTTGGCCAGAGTGTGCAGAGGGGGAGATGGGTTGTGTGGGGAGATACAGAGTGTGGGGGGGCAAAGTCCCATTCTGCTTTGCTCCTGTCCTTTTCTTCTTGGCCCTGCGCGAAGGATGGAGCTTGTCAGAGGGAAGTACCATGACTTCAGCCAAATGGGAATCATAAAGACCCAGAAAGCTCATTTTTCTCTTCCGAGGAACCAGAAAAAGGAGCCCTGCAGTCCAGAGAATAAATACAGGGAGCGGAGAATCTTTGCTGTTTTCTATATTTCCTTTTCCTCCTCATTGCCTCCAAAGTAGCTTCAGCTGTGCTAACTGTGAAGAATCTGGAAGACACAAGGCCCCAGAGAAAAATAACATTTTAGCCAAAGGTCCAGGATAGGGAATGCAAGAGACTAGAAAGCTGGAAAAGATGGAAGACCCCTTAATTTCAGAAGCAAAGTAATACAAGCTCAGAATCAGCTCCATGTGGCATGTCCCTACCTGTGCCACACACACAAAGAAACTCTTCAGCACGTGAGCCCTTCTCCTATAGTCCAGCCAAGTCCTGAGGAAGCCATGGAGGAGTGTGTGCATTTGACAGAGGTGAAGAAACCCTACAAAACTTGAGGAGAAACAAACTGGAGGCTATCTTACTGACAAAGACACAGAAAAGAATTCACCCTATTCCTAACCAGTGGCCAAAGACAGGTAAGAGGGATTCATCTTCTGAGGCTATGAACAAAGTTATCCTACCACAGCCTAGTATTTAAAAATGATCCTAGGAAACAATCCCGTCATTCAAAGCGATGCGAATGAAATCTGGGGTGGTTATATAAACATCAGGTAATACAGACATAAGAATAAGGAAATTATGAGAACTGGTAAGGGATAGACCACACACTGAGAGTAGGGTCAGTTTATCATGTCCCTAAACGGCAATGTGCACATATGTACTTGGTAACAGCACATCAAATGCATAAGGCAAAAATGATGCACTTGTCCCCATCTCTCACCTCTGCAGCCTGCCTCTGCACATGGATGGTTCCTTTGCTGTACAGGTGGACTGGAGGCTCCATGAGCTCCTATTCATCAGTGGTCGCTCTAGATGCCTGAGCTGTAGGGGTCCTGTTCACAAAGTCCTCTCCTGTGTCAGCAAATTTACCTGGATTCCCTTCTTCCCATTTCTGTTAAAATGAGAATATCAGGTCTTAGGCTGAGGAACTTGGCACACTTGGAGTTGAGTTTCATGCAGGGTGAAAGATGGCATATTGAAGATGTCATCTTTTCTCTGGTCTGTATATTTGGCCTCTGTCAAAAATCAGTTGGCACAAGGTTCATGCGCTTAGCTGCAGTCCTCAAGGCTAGTTCTTCGATCCAGGTGAATGTTTTTAAGTCAGTTACCCTGTTTTTCGCCTTTCTCATTACTACAGCTCTGTGGTCTAACTTGAAATCGAGATGGTGTTACCTGCAGCAAGTGGTTTTCATTTTGAATTGTTCAGGGATGTTTGGGCCAGTATTGTTTTTTTTTTTCTCTTCAAAAAGAAATTTAACATTATCCTTTTCAATTTCTCTATGGGGAATTGTGTCAGGATTCATAGGAACTGTGTTGAATCTGTAAGATTACTTTTTGTAGGATGGCCATTTTCACAGCCTCACTCCTACAAAGAGTAGTGTATAGTGTAGCAGGAGACAGTGCTCAGCACAGAGACCACAAACTGTCAAACTGTAGAGAAGAGACCATGGAGCACTAAGTTCCGCATGACATCTGTCACTCCTCCAGCCCCTACCCAAGACTCAGGGACTGTGTGGAAGAGGGGTAGGAGAGATCTAGGGCCCAGAGGCAGTGTCTGACTGACTGCCTAAAGGAAACAGCATTCTCCAGACCGAGCGGGGTGCTTAGACAGAGGAGCCCACAATGGCGGTGCCAGCATGTACGAGGCCTGCTCAAGCTCCAGTCAATACTTAGCGTGAAGAGGGAAGCATGAAGGCCGAGCTCAAGCTGATGAACCACTGGCAAAGAGAGCTACCAGGATGAGGAGAGTCAGTTATCTTAAGGGGTGTGGCCTCCAGTAGGCCAACCATGTCTTAGTAGAGAGCTACTCTACCGAATACATTGGCATGGAACAGCTTGGGCCCAAAGTTGGGTGGGTAGGAAAGCAGGTGAATCTGGGAAGTTTTGGGAGGGGGTTGACTATGATCAAAATACATTGTATGAAATTCTCAAAAAACTTACAAAAAAATCAGAAAAACATCAATAAAATCAAGAGGTATTTTGTTTTAAATCTACTAAATTAAAGACCTCTAAGACTCTACCATGGAAGGAAATCAATCAATACGTACACTGGAAACAGCATTCTGCTCATAATGCTGTCAAGTGGTTTGAAAAGGACCAACTTTGCATATTCAAGGTTAAAATCAAAAAGCTCAGCTGAAAGGAAACATCTAGAAAAACTCCAAATTATTAAGGAAATTGCATTCCAAGTTAAAGGTCTTTCTCCAAGAAAATTACAGGTAAAAGTGGGTTTATTGGCAAATTCTACCAACATTTAAGAAATACATAAAACATGTTTTATACAATTTGACTACAAAATAAAGAAAGGAGTGGCTATCCTTCTATAGTGATAGAATCAGCATGACCGTCAAGGTAAAGGCATCGCTTGAAGAAAAGGCAGAATGGGAGCAGTTCTATGAGAATAGGTGGATGCACCTGCAGATCACAGCAAGCAGCTCCCAGCAACAAGTAAAGAGGACACCACATGGCCACCACGCAGGGCTTACCCAGAGAGAGCAGATTAGTTCATAGCTTTTAAATCAACACATAATTAATCATCCAAAAATATAAGATGTAGGAAACCATGTGACATATTTATAATAAATGTCAGAAAATGAGAACTAAGAGATAATTCTTCAACCTGATAGAAGGTTTTCTCTTTAAACTTCATAGGTGACAAACATCCTCACTAACGGTAAAGGGATGAAAGTGCCCTTAAGTTTGTTTTGTAGATCCATGTAGAATTCCGCAATCTACAACAAAGTGCCCAAGACTCATGATAAATTTAGCAAGGTTGCTGAGCCAACTTTTATTATATCAAAATCAATGGTCTTCTACACGCCAATAACAAACAATTAAATTTTAATTTACTTAAAGGAACATTAATAATTGTACCCCTAAAAGGAAACAATTAGGTACAAATCTAATAAAATACCTTTACTACTGTGTATTGAGCTCTATCAAATGTTGATGAGATAAATGTATCAAGCACAAAAGCAATTTATTGCGCCTAATACATGAAAGATTAGATACTATTGAGACACAAATTCTGCTCCAAGTGACTCACAGTGTCAATGCAGTCCTAATTAAAACCACAGAGATTTTTGTAGATATTAATAAACTGTTTTCATAATCTATATGGAAAAGTAAGGGAAAAGAAAAGCCAAAACAAGCTCTAGGAAGCTCAAACGGAAGACCAGGCTGTATGTTTTCACAGGGCACTATGCATCTGGAACAATCAGCAGTACACTGTGCTGGGGATCTGGCAGGCATATTGGTAAATTCAGCAGAAAAATCAAAAGTGCCCCCTAAAGTATGTTTATATACACTTTTCACAACATTCTTACGCTTTCAGTAGAAAAAATAGTCACTGCAATAAATCGAGACGGAACTACAAAATACTTATAAAACAACACGAAATAAAATTAACACGAACTTGTCCCACACATCAGTTTAATTGGCACAGTTATAAATTCAAAATATAATCTGACAAATGTTCTAGAAGAAGAAGAATTGGAGGAATATAAAATTTATTTTAGGAGTTTTTTTTTCCTTCCCACCTCTAGTCAAGAGCTCACATAGCCTAAGATGGTCTTGAATTCCTATGTAGTAGAGAAGCAACTCCTGAGCTAGGTAAAGTGGAGTTCTTGTGTTTAATACCAAGTGTACAAGCCAAATCCACTGAAATGCAAGTCTTCTGTTCTGTATAAGACACAACCAAACTGACAAGAATGGATACTACACTTGATCTTAGCCAAAAGTCCAAGAAGCAATGGCTCAGCAGTTAAGAGGAGCACTGGCTGCTCTTCCAGAGGTTCTGAGTTCAATTCTCAGCAACCACATGGTGGCTCACAACCATCTATAATGAGATCTGGTGTCTTCTCCTGGTGTGCAGGCATACCTGCAGGCAGAACACTGTATACATAATAAATAAATCTTTCATTTTTTTTTGAGTAGTGAGAGAACTTTTTTATTTTTTATTTTTTGATTTTCAATTAACAGCGTTTATTTTCCAGCATATGATTTGTGGATAGATATGCTCACTTTTGAAAAGAGGAGTAAAAAGTACTCTGAAGTGTATTTTGTGGAAACCCTCTTTTATGGAGTTCTTTTTTTTTTCCATTAAAAAATTTACACTTCCTCCCCTCCTCCCATTCCCCTCCAGGCTCTCAGCTTACCCACTCCCTCTCCTCCCTCCCCCTCCCTGCTTGAGAGCATGCAGGGAACCCTGCCCTGTGGGAAGCCCAAGGCCCCCCACTCTACATCCAGGCCTAGGAAGCTGTGCATCCAAATAGACAAGGGTCCCCAAAAGCCAGTACATGCAGTAAAAACAAGTCCCAGTGCCTTTATCAATGGCTTCTCAGTCAGCCCCCATTGTCAGCCACCATCAGAGAGTCCGGTTTGATAGCATGCTCCTTCAGTCCCGGTCCAGCTGTATTTGGTGAGCTCCCATTAGAACAGGCACACTGCCTCAGTGGGTGGACCAATCCCTCGTGGTCCTGACTTCCTTTCTCATCTTCTCCCTTTTTCTGCCCTTCAACTGGACCTTGGGAGCTCAGTCCTTGTTCTGATGAAGGTCTCTGTCTAAAGGAACTTCCCTGACTTCAAACTCTATTACAGAGCTACAGTAATGAAAGCAGTTTGTTACTGGCATAAAAACAGAGACGTTGACCAATGGAATCGAATTAAAGACCCGGATATTAACCCACAAACCTATGAACACCTGATTTTCGATAAAGGAACTAAAAGTATACAATAGAAGAAAGAAAGCATCTTCAACAAATGGTGCTGGCATAACTGGATGTCAACCTGTAGAAGAATGAAAATAGATCCATATCTATCACCATGTACAAAACTCAAGTCCAAATGGATTAAAGACCTCAATATAAATCCGGCCACACTGAACCTGATAGAAGAGAAAGTGGGAAGTAGTCTGCAACACATGGGCACAGGAGACCACTTCCTACGTATAACTCCAGTAGCACAGATAACAAGAGCAACACTGAATAAATGAGACCTCCTGAAACTGAGAAGCTTCTGTAATACAAAGGACACTGCCATTAAGACAAAAAGGCAACCTAATGAATGGGAGAAGATCTTCACCAACCCTGCATCAGACAAAGGCCTGATCTCCAAAATATATAAAGAACTCAAGAAACTAGACATCAAAATTCTAATTAACCCAATTAAAAAATGGGGTACTGAACTGAACAGAGAATTCTCAACAGAAGAAGTTTAAATGGGAAAGGACACTTAAGGTCATGCTCAACCTCCTTAGCAATCAGGGAAACACAAATCAAAACAACTTTGAGATACCATCTTACACCTGTCAGAATGGCTAAAATCAAAAACACCAACGATAGCCTATAAATAAATCTGACATTAAGCTTTATTACTGCTAACACTGGGTTATTATTACTATTTTTGAGTGTTTTCCTTGTGCAGAGGCCATGCTAATAGTCTCTGTATCATTACAATTCTAATACATATGCTGCCAAAGCAAGCACTTATTCTAATTTTTAGTTTATTTGTTGATAAAGAGCCTCACTATGTTGCCCTTGCTCTCCTGAAATTTGCTCTGCAGACCAGGCTGGCCTTGAATTTATAGAGCCATGTCTCCAGCCCCAAATCTGAATTAATAAAGGCCTCACTTTCAACCGCTGGTAATTTCTGAGCAAGGAAAGGGTAAAGAAAGGGATTCTATTAAAACTCTGATAAAATTGTTAGCAGCTATCCAAACACTGTTTGCTCTATTTATCTGAGACCTATTTTTAGCTTTAGGGCAATCTGAGATAGAGAAATCAAATATTTTCAAAGAGATTCAGTTATAAAGTGGTCATTCTAGTTAAAATCAGAATTTTGCTTCACAAAAGAATTCACTAAAGGACACATTCAAATAAAGAGGCCCTCTTGCATTCAAATTCTTACATTCAGATGTCTGTTAATAGATGACTAGGCAAGAGATATGGAATCAGGAAATCAGGTTTTAATGCTTCTGGTATGCAGTGTAGATTATCCGAGAAATATAAGAAATTTGATATGCACCCATACTTACAGCAGCCTTTAAGTGAGATTTTCATGGCTAACCTGATTTCTTTGATATTTGCTTCCATTTTTTATGATCAAAGTTGTTTAGATTGACTGATAAAAAGCTGGGTACCTTGATGTAATATCATGGATTATAGGCATTGAAATGTCACTTGGAGTATCTTCCGCAGTGCTGACTTGGGTTCCATTGCTTTTCGTGCAGGCATCTTTTGTACAGACTTCCACCTAAAAAGATTAGTTTGGAAAGGAATAAATATAATCATCTTCAAAACAGACCGGCAACAGACTGAATCCACCTTCCCTTTCTTCATATGAATCTCTTCAAGTCTGCTATAGCCTCAAGGGGCTTAGGAAATATTCTTCTTTTTGATTTGAATTGAATCCAGTGGGATGAACTCAGAACAGCATATGGAATTGGGCTCAGGACTCAGGACAGTTGATTTAGTGATTAACGTGGCGATGTTTGGTCTCCGGTTCTGACCATTCACTAAGAGAAGGGCTTATTAATCTATTCAGAGTAGTCAAAGGATGGGGGCACTTCGGTGGTGATTCACAAGCCTAATAGGTTATCCTTGCATAGCGCTCTCCAGATCTATAACCACGTGCTGTAATGATGATATCTCCTGGAAGTCTTGACACTTTGCAACAAATTGCCCAAATGCTAATGTCTAATGGGAGAAAAATGAAGCCCAGGAAAGCCTCCCAATAGGGCCGAGCTATTTTATATCCATTTGTTCCAGCAGCAATAGTATTGTCCCTTTAATCAAGCAGGCGATCATCACTCACCCCTTTAATTCTGCCACCTAGTTAGAATAAAAACTGAGAGGGTGGAAGAACTTAGGATTGGAAATGGGACCCATCAAACATCAGTAACCCAAAGGAGTGTATCCGGTGGCTGGGAGGAGAGCAGCGGATACACAGGAGATATCTGGTGGACCACCCACTGCATGTAGCATTTAGGGGTAAACTCGGCTGTATTTCTTTTTATAAAAGATTTATTTTAAAAATGTGTGTGTCTCATCAGAAGTGTTTCATGTGCTTGCTGGTGCCTGTGGAGGTGAGGAGGGGTGTCAGATTCCCCCGGAATTGGAGTTCTGTGTGGGTGTGAGCTACCTGATGTGACAGCTGGGAATGAGATCTCAGTCCTCTGAGAGAGCAGCAAGTGTTCTTAACCACAGAGCCCTCTCTCCGGCCCCTGAACTATACCTTTCTTGTGCTGACTGACATTCAATGTCTTAGACACCAAGGTAAGAGAATGTATTCTGGTGCTGCGGTTTTACGCCAAACCATCCTCCAAGTCTTTGCATCAGAACTTGGAGCCAGATAGATGAGATCCACACTACAGTTTGGAGACATCATCTTGTTCCCAGAACTGTTGGGTCTAAACAGGAACTGAACAAGTTTTCTACAGTGTACCATCAAATTATTGAAAATTGCAATGGTGCCTTTTGTGATAACATCTTATAGACTTAAACATCATTAAGATCCTCCACTATGATTAAGTACAAACAAGAAATATCTTTAAGATAGATTATCTTAAAAATACGATGTGATAGAAATCATAATATAAATTTTACGCAAATTGGAAAGTGCCGCGCTTTGGTACACAATGGGATTAACCTGAGTAACCCAACCAAATTCATTATGTCTTCAGTATACACAATATATTCCTGATGGACTCTTGACCAAAGAACTTTTCACTGCCTTCTGGACGTCATGATCATAGTTCAGGTTTGTAGGGTGAGTGATGCATTTTGACAGGTCATTACATGTCATGTGTTACAGCACGCAATGAACAGTCAGTGGAGGGAATGGTGCTGCCTCCTAGCTTCTTCTTGCTTGGAGCTTGAGTTCATCCCTTCTAGCTAACAATAAAGTAGAATATTGTGGAATTAGCCCCTACTCTGCTTAACAACACCAGAACTCACTGCTCCTCAGTTTGGGTGCCTGTGACCCAGGCTCTCTCTGTTCCCAACTGCCATTATGTCTGACCTCTAGTCAAATCCATTCTGCGTTCACATTCATTATTCTTTAGCTTGAACACGTGAGGAGTCCTCAGACCTCCATTTTAGCAAGTCTGTAAAGAAGGAGGCAGAGAAACCAGGAGACCCGGAAGGCAGTCAGATGGTCTGATATTTGTTTGGGGCTTCCCTGCATCCTACTGCTTTCTCAGCTAAATATTCCATTTAAATGGAAGGACAAAGCTACTTGGGTCTATTTGTGTTTCTCCAAAATACTTTGTTGACGCTGGGAAATCACAGCACTGTGTTTCGTTCTTTCTGATTTACATTCCCAGGCTCTACCCCTAGTCTCTCTCTACTATAACATGTGAATGAAATCTACATATTGGGGTTTAACATGTTTACTTGAAAAGACCTTAAAAATCAAGTCTTAAAATTAAAGTTATGATTCCCTTCGAAACGGTAACATAAAAGTGAGATACCTGGGTATTTGATCAGCTTTAAAGTCAATTGTTGTTTTGTGGAAGAGGTTAACCTAGAGAAGTTTCATTCAAAATATTGGGTATATTTGTTTAATGCTGACTTAAATGACGTTTGACTTCATAAAAAAGGCACTAAAATTTTACTTTCAAATTTCCAGCCACGCATAAATATGCCAATTGTGATAATACTAGACTACAAAAAAAAAAAAAAAGTCCACAGTGTAGACAGTAAGGAAAAAAACTCAAATTTTGGGTTCAGTTTTGACATTCTGTCTTTGTTTCAAAGACATAAGTCTGGTTGAAACGTGTTTTCTTCTGGCTGCACCTGAACCAATCCATCAGGGTAAGCGAGGGTTTCCACATCACTGAAAGGGCATGCAATGTCATAGCTTGGCCTTGTTCTACAGCCAAGACTGAGCTGCACATGCGTGTGCAGCCTCAGCGTTCTCATCGCCAGCCTGCACTCTGCAAATCAGCTTTGTAGCTACATATGTATATAGGAATGCATAAATTCACTTATTTTGGGGGGTGTGTGTACACGCACGTGTGTGTGTGTGTGTGTATGAAGGCCAGAAGAGGGTATTAAGATCTCTTAGAGTTGGCATTTAAGACATTTTTAAGAAACATGGATGGAACTGCGGGTGTTAAAACCCAACAGGGGTCCTCAGGAGAGCACAAGAAGCAGGCTTAACCACTGAGCCACCTTGCCAGCTCCAGCCTTTCAGATTTTAAATGCAAATGATCCAGCTTCACTCTAGAACTCAGTCTTATCCTGCAGCAGGGGCCCAAAGAAGACCTCACGCCAAAGCCTCCATTGCTGCCCTGAGCTCTTTGCTCACAAAAGCTGTAACCGTTATGACTTGAGGCCTGACTTCTGTATGTGGTCCACTTATCAGCGTGGGCTCTTCTTAGGCTTGAGAGTGCAAATGTCAGCCCACGCGTGCCACGCTAATGCGCTCACATAGGTTGCTGGAACTGAAAACACAACCCACAAAGTTTTCTTTCCGTGTCTAGTGTTTCCTTTTTCCCCTCTGTCTATTGTTGCTTATGAAGCCAAGTCCATGGGTCACAGTAGGGATGGCCAGAGTATTGTAGCCAAATAAACATGCTTCACTCTCAGACATGGGAAAACGACATGTAACATGGGCAGACATAGCACTCCCGGCAAAACGTTGCTGGGGTCGAATAAAATTCCTGCATTTAATGCCTTTTGGAAATTATTCATGAAACGCTCATGAATTTTAGAAGTTGCATAGATTATTTAAAAATTTACTAAATTGCAGTCTTCTCTATAAATGCTGAGTTTCTGAAATCTGTTCTTCACTCATTTATTCCCTTGGCCTTGTTATCTCGTGTGTCTGACATTCATACAAGATTTTTCAGCTCCTGCAGGACATTAGATTTCATATACTCCTGGGCTCTGCTATTCTTCCTATTTCAGAGTCAGTAGACCTTGGTGAGGTCCAAAGGCTTGGCCTCAGATAGACAGTGAACTCTCTGAATTTTGTGATAAATTTGCCATGTCAGTGTATAAGTAAATATTCTTCTAGGGAAGGCGGCATGGACTTAGAAGGTCCCAGACTCCCAAGTACAAATGATTTGAATGCAGCCCTGCCACACATGTGAGGCTGAGGAGCGATTGCTGCGTGCCGAACAGACTCATTCCTTCCGTCCTCGGCTAAAATCCTGTAGAGTGTTTATAAAACTTTTTATGTTTTCCTGTTGCATTCAGAATCAGAAATGCTAGTGGAGGCCAGAATATTTCACATTAACCATGCCTTGCCTTTACAAAAGGGACAGCTGACACCCAGTGAGCTATGCTACTTCCCCGAGTAAGTGGCAGAAAAAAAACAAAACAAGCAAACGAAAACAAGAGACAAATCTCTTCATCTACAAGTTAATTCTGATTTTGATGCCAATAAAAGGTCGAGAAAGAAGATAAACTGGAAAGACTGGATTTTGGTGACTGTTTGACCAACTTCACTTCGCCGGTGGGCTTTTTATCATCTCTCTCACCAGCACCGAGAACCATTCTCCAGGGATTCGAGTCTGCAAAGCCCTTGCAGCTAACGGCTTTCATTCTGGTCAATTTCCCTCTTCTCCCTTCCCTTTCCCATCAAATAAACAATAATCTGTAACCAGGACAGAGAGCCTGCATGCAGAGACATCGCTTGGCATGTTTTATTTAACATATCCATGAGCTTAACCATCCAAAAAAGAAAGAAACAAAACAACGTTCTGACCTGAATGTCACAGATAGTGACGGGAGACAGGCCTTTCCGAATAAATGGCCCCCGCACATCCGTTCCAGGCTCGGAGAGCTTATTGATGACATAGACGGAAGACTCGGAGACCCTGCCATTTGGGTTTGAAGAGGATGTCCAGATGACACGTACAGCTGTCCTGTTGATGATGACAACCTCTGGAGGAAGCATGCCCTGAGGCTCTAGAATTAAAGCAAGAGCCTGAATAAGCCCCAGCTGTCTCTGCAAAAGCTCCTGTTATACTACATGCAGATTGGTACGGAGGCTCAGCAAAGGGATCCTTGCGCATCTACTTTCCTATGATGAAGTTAGCACAGTCTGAAGTCCTCTGCAAATTGGCTTATTACGCTCCCAGTTAGAAACCGTAAGAACTGGTGGCAAAATGCTTCATACCACCAGCGTAGCGCTAATCTCCGATGCTATGTGGCCAGTGGGATATAAATGATAAATTAGTCACCCGTCTGCACCTCAAAACATGGATCTGTTATTTGCCGTTTTTTTTTTCAACCTTTCACTTGAAGTCTCCTTAGGGGTGTGGGGGGGGAATTTCCTCCTTAAGCCAAATAAAATAAAATAAAATTCAAATACACTAAGGCTACTGGGATGTGAAAAATCATTTGCTGTTACTAGCTTCTAAGTCAAGCAATATGAAGCAATAGTGCAATATTGTCATTATGTAAATGATTTTGAGTGTTGATTACCATAGGTAATGATGAAATCTAACATTAGAAAAAAATCTCACTTAGCATTAAATTACACAATTATTCAAGCATGTCAGAAATAACTATGCAAAGGCCTATTTTTATCATAAAAACTCATCGTAACTATTTGAAAAATCGTCCTTGTGGTTCATCCTATTTTATAAACAAAAGGTGCCGACCTTTGGCATTACAAAGGGAAATGGGTTTCCTACTTAAAGAGTTCTGCTAATGGCCTGGAACACTTGCTTGGGAGGTAACGATATTATAATGTTTATAATGAGACCATAGAAAGCCAGAAAGATTAGAAAGACCATCCCAGGCTCATTTCTGACTCACAAGTTGATTCTCCGGCTTCCTCTCCTTCGCTAACTGGCTTAGAAACCCAGACATAGGCAATTCTTCTCTGAGGCTGAACTTGTACCTAGTGTTTTCTGGTGACTTGGGGTGGGCTCTTCCTGAGCTGGGATGTCATTGTGGAAAGCACACTGCTATTGAAGGCTAATCTTAATGAAGAAAATCTCTCTAAATATCACCTTTTGCTGATGTGAACTGGCTTCCAACTAAACCTGCACTGAAAGGAACAAGCAGAACATGTCTGATGGTCCAGTTACTACAGTTATTACAGCTCCACACGGCTGTTTCCAGGGGACAGGTTTATTCGTCTGTCACTTGACACCAAGCAGGTAAGCATTTTGGTTTTTACCCACTTCCTTTCAGCTGGACAGATGATTGATCTCAGTTCCAGAACAGATCAATCAATACCACTGGCATCACTAAGCTGAGAACCTCTTGGCATCTTTACTCACCCTCATTGCATGTGGTCCTGTGTACCACTGTGCTGTTGATTCCACAGACTTCATTGAAGACTAAGAGGAAAATCTGACACTCCGTGTTTGGAGCTAAGATGCCAATGACACGAGAATCAACATCTGGGAAGATTTTCAGGGGTTTGTTCAAGGCCCCAGAATTCCAAAGCAGTATGTAATATTCCACATCACCTTGGAGATCTTGAAAAGCTGTTAATGAAAAACAAAACATTGTAAACATGGCAGGTGGTAAACAGAATAAATTCTCTTGCTAAATATTTCTAGGATGAAATAGAAGCAAGTGGATGGTAATTCAGCTTTATAAAAGGTTCTAGAATCTTCTTTTTGGTGAAACTGGTGGAGTTAGATTTTATTTTTAAAAAATTTTATCTTTCACTTCACTCTATAATCAAGAAGTCATGTTGAGAATATTTTAAACACTTTCTTTAAATATATACATGTATACACACATATATGTTATTTATGATTATTCAAATAACCTTCCAAAATATCAATATGACTATTCTCAAAGAAGGTGCAATGGAAAGCAATGCAGCATGGAGCACATTCATGACTTTTTTCAAGGACTCCTTTATGTTAACGTCTTGGGTTCATGCGTAAACAGCAAGTGTTAATTTGATTATTTTCCCCTAACCATGGTACTACTTTTGCTTGGTCTCCAGCAATATTTTAAAAGGTGGGTATGCCAGTGTGGTTGGAAGACTTTATTCCAGGAGGCTTGTTAATTAAGTTGGGAAACCCTGAAGATTGTGGAGATTTTTTTCTCTGATGTCACCAACTGTGCTCATATTTCCTCAATGACGAAACTGGTCTAATCCAGGGAAGCTGGGTGGATCGTCTGTGAGAAGGCTCCTTTTCTCACTGAGATATTCTTCACTGGCTTACGGGAATATCATTCACTAATCTGTGGCCCTTCCACAGCACGGAGGGCATTTTAGATGCCAAGTTTGCGCTACTTGATACCCAACTAATTTAAATTTCATTCAAAAGTTAAACCTTTATGACATTAAGTGCTTCCAAACTCTTATATGACAGTCTTCCTAGGGAGACACAACACATCCAATCTACTTGCCTAGAAATGGAAATGACCTGAGAGGATTTATTTTGATTTAGGCTCAGAGGATACAGTCCCTCACGGTGGAGAAGGCAGGAATATGCAGTGAAGCCTCTTCATTTGCTGTTTCATCAGGAAGCAGGCAATGGGGTGGGGTTGAAGACGGGATTGTAACCTCCAAAGCAGCTCTGCATGACCCACTTATGCCAACTAGGCACTGTGACCCCAAAGTTCCACAACCTTCTAAACTACACTGTAGGAAGATAAGCTCCACAGGGCTGAGACGAGCAAACATGGAGTCTGCCAGAGGGCCTAGGCATAGTCACTGTCAGAGGTCCTGATTTTGCCCAGCCAATGAGGGCCAACCATGTGATGCTACCTGAGGATCTAGGAATAGGCATTGTCAGAGGTCCTGATAGAGCCTAGTCAGTAAGGGGCTACCATGCAATGTCAATGGGTCAGAGTACGGTCTGGGTGCTGGGAGGAGGAATCGCAAGGCTCTCCCCACTTTTGAATAAGCGAGTCTGCTGTTTGCCTCCCCCCCCCCCACTCCCAATGTCTATGCTGTGATGCTGCACCTTCTCAACCCCTCTCCTGAGGACGCCATTAGGGCCCAGCAACACTACACCACTAATTGGTAGCCAAGTGCTCAAACATAGAAGCTGGTGGGGAAAGTCCACAGACAAAGCATGGTGGCGGGAGTAGGGGTGGGGGCGGCGGGGTTTCAGACAAGCTCCAGAAGGCCCAGCTGAAGTATCAGCTGTTTTCGGAGAATAGATTAGTGTCAGCCTGTTTTGAGGGAAAATATTTGATCTAAGAATTTTATATACATCTAAATGATCATCTGTGTGCAAAAAAGGCAAAGATATTTCTGTACTGACAAAAGTTAAAAGAATTTGCAAACATGAAAGTAATGTTATCCTATATAGGCAAAAATTAACATACAGTTACATTAAAAAAAAGATCCAGTGAGATACCTCAGAGGGGAAGGATCAGCTACACAAATGTGACCCTCTGAGTTCAATCCCTGGAGCCACGGTGGAATGAGAGAATCAGTTCCCTTAAGTTGCTTCCCCTAGACACTATTGGAGAACTCAGGCATGCACACAAAGCAAACAAACAAAAAACTATCATAACAATAATAGTAAAATAACAAATGATGTCCACAATGAAATCCTCTGCAATCATCAACCAGAGGACAGAGGGGTAAATCGAAGCCCAGAATCTAGGATCGGGGAAATCTAAGGATTGATGATAAGTACTGAAGTCACTTTGAGAAAATAGTTCTGTAAGTGTTAAATAACAATAAAAAATATGAACCAAACACTGAGAATTCCAATAAGTAAGGAAAGAGCACATTAATTGCTTATTATATACAAAATAAAACATGGGAAAGGGTAAAAGATATTACTAACTATGAATGCCCACTAAATTAAAATAATGAAAATGAATCTTTAAATTGCATGTAGAGATCACTGTCTTTGGGGTGAAATCTTTTGGTGCGCCAATGTGACAGACACTCATATTTTTCTTCCCCCCATGCATTAGGCATGGAGGAGAAAGGAGAAAGAAGACAGTCTCGGTACAGAAGTTTATGTTGTCTACCACCTACCCCCTGCAAAGGTCGGAAATCACGAGGCTTATTTTTATTTTCCATGACAAACATATACAATGGCGAATTGTCAAGTAGCTTTTCAGAGGGCTTTGAGCCAACCCTTCTTGGAATCAACCTTTGTACTCACAGAGACTTATCTGAAAAACTTCCAGGGCATGAATGGAGACAACAGCAGGTTATATTGCCTGTGTCCCAATAAAAATAAAAACATCATCAGATGGCTTCTCTTTGTCAACTTGTGATTGTAAAAATTTACCAGGAATGTTGCATTTGTACTAATCACAGAAGAGAAAAAAAGCATGTCTTTTTTTATAATGTGTGTGTGTGTGTGTGAGAGAGAGAGAGAGAGGGGCGGGGGTGAGTATATGTGCAGGTTCGTGTGAGTGTACACTATGGAGCGTGCAGGTCAGAGGGCATGCATGGGGGCCAGTGGACAGCCTCAGGTGTTGGTGGCCACCTTCTACCTTGAGACATTGCTTTTGCTCACCACTGTTTACCAGATGGACTGTGCTGGGGGCTTCAGGGGAGTCTCCTACCCTGCCTCTCATACAGGTATGCTGGGACTATCCTCCAAGCCAGCTCCCAGCCCAGAATGAATAAAATGTGTGTGTGTGTGTGTGTGTATACACACTTATTTCATACATTTTAGAAGATGATGTTCATTAAGCAAGGTGTCAAAATTTATTCCTAAAATTTTCAACGCCACGATGTGCTAAACAACAGCTTTGTACCGTCCAACTTATTAGGTTATGCACCAATTTTTCTTCTATCAAGCAAGAGAAAACATCCAAATGAAAGTTGAGCAAACAGGCAGCTCTTTCACAGAGGAGTGACTAGTTAATTGACTTAAGATAGCAGGTCACCCAGAGGAGGGACAGGATCCTGCAGCAGGCTTTCACAGATGACCCTTCTCAGAGTTAACCTTTGTGCTCATGAAGAGTTTTCTGAAAAATTTCCAAGGTATGAATGGAAATCAGAGCAGATTGCATTACCTACATCCCGAAGGTCAGAGGTTCTGATTACTGAGGTAATGAAACTTCAGCGGGCCGCTTCAGGTCTATTAGGTTTGTCAGCTTCTATAAGCACGCTGACTTCAGGAATGCGATGATATCACCGAGGATGTCCGCGAGCAGGAACATAACAGCCACATCTTCACTTTAGTATTCAAGCATCACAAGGTGTGTGTGGGGTGGGTGACTACGTGTATGGGCATGCTCTTAAGATGAATTGGTGGGCAAGGTGGAGCAAGGAGGAAGAGTAGAATGGGTGGAAACACACACACACACAAATAAATGCAACTTCAGATAAAACCAATTTTTCTTGAAGATGTAACAGAAGGTAAGCATAAGATCAATTAACTCAAAATCTCCCGTTAAAATAGTTCAAATTATTCTAATCCAAATGCCACAGATCATTAAAAACCAAGAAACATGGCAGGGCAGTGGTGGCACATGCCTTTCTTTAATCCCAGCACTCAGGAAACAGAGGCAGGCAGATATCTGTGAGTTTGCAGTCAGCCTTAGTCTACAAAGGGAGTTACAGGACAGGCTCCAAAGCTACACAGAGAAAAACCCTGTTTCAAACAACAACTACAAAACAAAACAAACAAACAAACAAAAAAAAACCCCAAATAACCAACTGACCAAAGAAACCAAACCAAACCAAACCAAAACAAAACAAAACCCAAACTAAAAAAAGCCCTAGGATTTTTTTAAAATGAATTATTTGATGGAAGCATAGATCATCACAGTGGATGCTCTTATACATAATGTCCCTCTGGCCTCCACACCCCAGGCTTGGTTCCCAGCCTCTAGTAGTATTGGGATAAAGGAAACCCTTGAAGAGCTGGTACCCGGTAGGGGTTACTTAATTGACTGGAGCATGCTGGAGAAGAATCTTTGGGCATGGCCTTTCTTTCTTTCAACACACCTTGAAATGCAGTGTTGAAGGCACAAGAACTTGGAGTTCCACTCCCAGAACCCACATAAAACCTGGGCATGGCGGTGTCTGCTTATGAGGGAGTACAGGGAAAGCGGAGGTAGAGTTAGGCTGATCCCTGAGGCTTGCTAGGAAATTAATGAGTTCAAGGACAGTGAGAGAAACACCCAGAAGAAGCCTGCCTTTGGTGGACCTCTGGCTTCTACACACACTTGCCCATATTCATGTGCTCCTGTATACGAGAACATAAGCACATCTCTATATGCGAATGTTGGTGGAGGCTGCTCATTTGTTTCCCAGCTGCCCAGACCCAAAATAATCACACAGAAACTATGTTACTTGCAATACTCTTTGGCCAATAACTTAAGCGTACTTCTAGCTAGTTCTTATATTTTAAATCAACCCATTTTTATCAATCTGTATATTGCCACGTAGTTGTAGCCTAGGTAAGGTTCTATCCTTCCATCTGTCACCTGTCTCCTGCAGTGGCTACTTCTCACTGACTCTGCCTACTTTCCCCCAGCATTCAGTTTAGTTTTCCTGCCCAGCTCTATTCTGCAATAACACAAGCCAAAGAAGCTTCTTTATTCATTAACCAGACACATTCATAGCATATAGAGGGAATCCCACATCATGTGAACATATATGCACATAGCTTTGGCGCCTTGACTTACTGTTAGTGTGCCATGGTGGTTTGAATCAGAAATGTTCCCCTACGATCTCTCAAGCATTTTAATACTTGGTGCCAGGTTGGTGGTGCTGCTGTGGAGGTTTGGGAGGTATGGCCTTGCTGGAGAATTGGACTCCAATCCTCTGGACCCATCACCCCAAATAAACACTTCCTTCTCTAAGCTGACTTGCTCGTGGTGTTCCACCCCAGCAACAGAAAGCAACACGTGTGCTAACACTCAGTGGAAAGAGAGACGTGCAGAGTGTTCTCACTCGGTTTCTCCCATCTCACATCTACGGCTGGGCGGTTAAGGACGCTCGGGGTGACAGTGGCTCCTCTCTTTGGAAAGCCTTCTAAGGTGGTCACTGCCACTTCTTGGCTTGGTATAAAGCCCACCCACGCTGTTGTGTACAAAGAGATTATATTCGTACGTTGTAAACCTGGAGGTTTTATTAAAATAAACAAACAAAAAAGGCACTTAAGTTATGTTCTATAGACGATGAAATGCATTGATCTTTTTTTTTTTTTTTCTCACAAAATACAGGATTCTTTCCCACAAAATGTTCTGTCTCCTTTTCCTGCTAGGAAAGACTTGCTTTCCTTTCTTCTGACACAAAACATGCCATTATCTCCGTAACTCTCCAGTCTCAACCGGAGCGCCAGGAAAACAGTTTATTTGAAAGCCGTACGCAAATGTCAGTCTTTTAAGTAAACGCAGGTTATCGTTTTCCCTGTTCTTACTGTTTTCAGAAGCAGGGAGGATTATGGCTCAATTCGCGATGTAATTACAAGGCTGGCAGCCTGCCAGCACTCTGTCCCAATACCATCCAGGGAGTTTTATGCTCTTCTTTAGAGAAACTCATCCATTTTCAAAGATCAGATTCCGTTATCATTTTCCTATACCTCTTCTCTGTCCCTGGAATCTCATTGGCTGGCAGATAAAAGCTTAAAGGAAACCTCAACTGTGAGCAGAGTGTCCAAGACTGCCCCTCTGAGAGTTTAGTAACAGCGAGGTGTGCTGTGTCCCATTGACACGTTGAGACACTACAGAGGAAATGGACCAACCCTTCGCCAAAGGAGAAACATGGATACAGAGCATGACAGGAACTTCCTGAGTACATGCTAAATTGTTAATTCTTTATCTCTTTGGGTTTCCAAGCAGGAACCCAGTGGCTTTATCTTTTTGATTCAAAATTGCCAGAGTAGGAAAATGCTATATGTAGACAAATCAGGCCCTGACTCTTTAACAATCTGTATGGAGATACTTGCTTAGTGGCTGACCCAACTTTGGCTTTAGATCTTCTTCCAATGTGGGGTCATACATGTTCCCAGGGTATCCAGGCACTGATGCCTTCAAAGCCAGGCCCAAAGTCTCAAAGCTAGTCACCAAAGGCAAGAGTGCTATTTCCAGAAACCTCACTAAATCGCAAGGGGATGCTGCACATACCAACAGGGAGGGGGCAGGAGTGTTGGTCCCCCAAGCACAGGCATGCCGGGACCATCAGAAGTTAGAAGAAGACTGCTTTCTGAAGCCTCTGGGGGGAGCTTGACCTCAGAAACAATTTGTTTGGTGACTTTAACTCTGAGAGCTGTAAGCAAGGACCCTCTCTCTGGGCTTGTGTTGTTTCTGGCCACCCAGCATGTAGAACTTGATGTTATTACTGGGATGACACCTGTCTATGTGCTCTTCACTGAGAACTCACCAGCCTGCAGGACCAAGGCCACCGAAAGACGACAGCCTTGGTAATTTCCTGTGACCCAGATCTTTCTACAACCCTATAAAGCACTATTATAGTATGGATTTTAAAAGTGAGGCAAATGAGGTTGGAAATATTAAAGAGCTTGTCCAGTTCATTGGACTCTTTACAAGAGCTGAGATTCAAATGCAGGGGGCCTGACTGAAGACACGCTGAACCAGGCTGCCGCACTGGGTACTGCCAGTGTGATGGGAAAGTAATAATAATAACAATCCAGGGATAATCTGCTCTGCCCCTGTTGGGATGATGCCACATGACTGGGCCTTGACCTTCGGTACCTCTCTAGCTGAGGGGAGGGGTTGATTTACCTCTGCATCCAGACTGCCTGCCCAATTTCCTTTGTGACCCCAGGATGAATGGGAAGGGTGGTGAGCCAGGGTTAAGAGGGTGGCGGGGCTGAGACAATAGAAGGAAGAGAAGCTAATGGCTCCCATGGGAATTGAACCAATGACCTTGGCTTCATTAACTCTGTCCCTGGGTAAAATAATTGTATTTCAAGTCATAAAATAGTCTTATTCCTGTATCTGAAGACCAGAAGCTGAATCTTCTCCACTACTGTGCTTGAGCGTTTCTTCCGCATGTTGATGCTACTGTACAAGTGACAGCCTTGTGACTCCAAATGACACTTTGGTTCAGCCTTTGCTGTGTCAAGCTAATAGCACTGATATTTTTCTTCATGTACAAATTTGTGAGGGCCTGCCTCCCATGATACTTGTAGGAATTTTATCATAATTTTATACAATTTAGGTAGACCAGGTAATATATATTCCATATACACAATACATTCCACACACATATATAATAGATGGAACAAATATATCTGTACATACATACATGCATGCATACATACACACATATAGATATAAAATGGAGCACAGAAGGCATAGACCATATGGATACACGCCACTGAAAAGTGGGCTTTCAAGATGGAACTAAAACTTCTCAAGTAGACCTGCCTTTAGAGCTCATCTACTTCAAATATTTAAGTGTCTTCTCCATTTTAGAGATTAAAAACCAAACCCCAGGACACTTAGAAATGACACGGGTTCACCTAGATTTGCAGAACAGCTGTCTGTGCTCACGGAACCTCTCCGTCTCTTCTGAGGACTCGGTCTTTTGAATACCCGTTGCTTCGCTTATCTGAGAAGTCAGTGTGCATTCATGTGACACCACATGTTTGCCTTTTATCATTTCTCCAACTTTAAAAAAAGAATTGTGAAGATTTTCAATGTATGTGTGTTTTCAGGTGTCCTCAGAGGCCAGAAGAGGGCATTGGACCCCAGGAGTTGAAGATACAGGCATTTCTGGGCACCCTGACTTGGATGCTGAGAAACAAACTTAGGTCCTCTGAAGAGCAATCAGTGCTCTCTCCTGCAGAGCTGTCTCTTCGGTGCCACATCTCTCTAACGTGTACTAAAAATCTCTTTCCTACGAAATGAAAAACTAAAATGTGCAGTTTTTAAAGGCAAAAACATAATTTAAAAAAGTTAAATCCCTGTATTTCATGTTTGTGTTTTTAACCCTGTATATGTGTGTGTGTGTGTGTGTGTGTGTGTGTGTGTGTGTGTGTGTGTGTATGCAGAAATGAGCACAGGTGCTGTACCTTAGGAGGAGTTGGCCCCCACAGATCTGAAGTTACAGGAGGATGTGAGGTATCTAACATGGGTACTGAGAACCTAACTCAGCTCCTCTGCAAGAAGGCTCCACATTTTTAATCCCTGAGCCATCTCTTTGTCTACAACAAAAGCAAACTTTACTTCATAATGGTGTGTTCCTATAACTTGTCTACATATCTCTGTGGCTCATATTTCAGCCCTACACATACAGAAGGATGAGTTAGCTGTCCAAAAGTAGCTTTCCTATTCACTATCTGCACTGTCTTTGTAGTGAACTTAACTGGTGGTGCCAAACGGGCATTCCACTCAACAACATAAAGCTTCCCTAAATAGAACGGTAGGTCAGTTGGTACCATGTACTCACAGCAAGACCTATCTCAGAAAACTCCTGCTCCAATAGCAAATGAAGACTCTTAGGTGATGCATACAATGATGATATTTTCCTCTGTGCAAAACAGCACAGGTTAAGAATCTGTGGAACAATTCTCAGTTCAAGGTCCAGCTATTCAAACTCAAATGAAAAAAAAAATTCTGTTTAGTTGGGGAAAAATGCCCATTAGATTCTGTCTAGTTGATGCAGGCTCCATCTGCTTATCTCTCAGTTACTTGTGGGGACAAACAAGTGTTCATAGTTCCCAAATCAGTCACCCTCACAGATTTCAGGGCACATGTGATTTGGCAGGTCAGACACAAACATATTCATGTCCAGCAGAAAAATGATCGCTACTGAATCTCAAAGCATTTTTTTTTGAGTAAAATAGACTGAAAACAAATAGTATTTGCCATAGTGAGCAATGCCACTCCAATTCATTCATTTATTCAAACCTTATTTCCAACAGTCTAGCAGTCTCGATCCAAAGATTAAGGAACTTGCCGTCTGTTCTCTTAGAGCCAAAGCCAGTGTGAGCTCTGAGGGACATGTTTTCTGTTTTTTATGTAAGCATGTGATCCCGGGGGATGGGGACTGAGGAGTCCAGAAATGGGAGTTGGTGCCTTTCTCAGTTCCTCTCCACCTTAATTTTTGAGATAGGGTCGCTCATTGGAACTCTTTGGTCTGTCTAGATTATCTGGTCAGCAGATCCTAGGGATTCTTTTGTCTCTTGTCTCTCTTGTGCTAGGACTGCAGGCAAAGGCTGCCGCACCTGGTTTATGCATGGACTCTGGGGAATCCATATCTGGTCCTCACATTTGTAAAACAAGGGCTTTACTTAATGAGTTGACCTCCACCCCCATGAGAATGCTTTGAAATGAGAAAATTTAGACTTTGTTTACCTAAAATTTACTTTTTCCCTTTTCTCGTTGGATGCAAACGAGTGAGACCATAAAGTTTAACCTCACCAACGAGGAGGTGTGATTTGGTCTAGCTCTTGATGTCACGTGGTATTTAGTCTGGTGGAAGCATTGGTCCAGTGAAAGATATTTTGGGTCAAAATGTGTACATTGAAAAGCTCTGATGCCTCTGGCTAACTGATAAAAGTCTTCTTCAATATAGCTGAGACTGACTTGGGTTGTTTTCATCAGAATCAAATCTGTGTCAACTTTATTGACATCCCAACAGAATTCAAGTTTCAATATTCTTATCACTATAAACAATGCCCTTGAAGAGTCGGTCTGGTTAGCTGCTTCCCATACTGAGACTTCCTCATCTCTGCCACAAACAAAAGCTTGCTTGGATAGTTAGTCTCTCTCTCTCTCTCTCTCTCTCTCTCTCTCTCTCTCTCTCTCTTTCTCTCCTCTCTCTCAATGGTTCTGAGAGGCCTCAGCTGAGTCTCAGCCCTTGGCATGCTTGTGGGAACAAGGAGATGCACTAACAAATGACCCCTGCTCTAAGATAATTACAAAGACAAAAGGTACTTTTGTTTGAATTAAATTATGTAGATCACTGGCTTGATGACCTGCATTCTATAATACGATATAGAAGACAAAATTACTATAAGGGAGTCTTGAATTTCAGGATATAAAAATTGCATAGAAAACTATGCCATTGCTATCTAGACTCTTTTTCTCTATATCAACATACACATTTAGTAAACAGACCACTTGAACAAGTCAGTAACTCCGACTTCTTTTCAATGTCATAACTATTTATAAAGGGAAGCCCAGACATTCTTTGCTGCACATTTTGTATCAGAAGAATTTTCACTTCAACACTGCTCTAAATATGTTTATAATGATAAAAATGAAACAAGATGGGGGTGGTGGGGTAACTGTAGAGAAGGCTTAGGGGTTAAAACACTGGTTGCTCTTCCTGATGACCTGGGTTTAATTCCCAACAACCCCATGGTGACTTACAACCAGCTGTGACTGTAGTTCTAGGAGACCTAGCGCCCTCTTCTGGCCTTCATGGGTACTGTATGCATGTGGTGCACAGACATCCATGCAAGCAAAACACCCATACATATAAAATAAAAATGTTTTAAAAAGATGCGATAAAACACTTCAGTGCTCTACTTATTTATGTAAATAGGCTCAAAGTGGGAACAGAGAAATTTGGGGAGAATAGGCAATTATGTATGCCTTCTGAAAGAAGATGGATTCAATTAAGAACTACAAAAAACAGTCAAATGGATAAATCAATAGGATAAACAAAGTCAGCCTTCTGTGCCCCAGGGTTCCACAGCCTCAAATTCAACCAACCATGAACAGGAAATATTTAGAAAAATAACAGCATCTGGTACTGAACCATTTTTTTTTGTTCCCTAAACAACGCAGTGCAACAACTATCTGCCTTCACACTGGTGTGAGCATTGTAAACAGTGCAGGGATGACTGAAGCCTATGCCAGCCTGTGATCGGCTCTGTGCTAGCTAATACTTTATAATTTCACATCCACGACTTTAGCATCCATGGTTTTTATTATCTATGGGGCCAAGGATTTGCAGTGGTCCCGAAGGTAATTCCCCCAGATTCCAAGGGAACCTGGGTAGGTTCAGGGGAAAGGTGCATTATGGTGTCACAATATAGGGGACAACATTGGTCCTTTCTTAGTATGCTGGGAGCTGTGAATCACCAGTAAGAAGGGAATTCCTGGCTGCCATCCGGGCAGATGAAGTAGCCCCTGTACAAGCAATGTGTGCACTCATCCCTTTATGAGAAAAACCCTGAGCCCATGGGAGGGCTAATTCCCAGCTTCCTCTCAGAATGGCAAGATGGACGGCCCACTTTGGGCAAACATCCCATTGGATTTACAGGGGTGGACTAATAACAAAAATAAAAGTCCTCACATTAAGAGGATTGGGCCATATGTTCTGAATGTTAAGAAATGGAAAAAACATCCTGAGTTTTAACCCCAAGTTGTTTATGAGAGTGTAAGCAATTATTAGGTAACTGAAGATGACTTTGAACTTCTGGCCCTCTTATTGCTACCTGCCTGTACACCCTGCATATTCTTCTTACTTGGGACTGAACCTGTGGCTTTCTGCAAGTCAGACAAGCAGTCTGCCACCTGAGCTTAGACTCCAGCTGCTTGACTCCTTGAATAAAAACAGAAACCTCCAAATCAAATTTCCTTGTGGGGAAAAAAATCCTGGACATTTAGCCTCATGTATCTACTTAGATCCCACACCACATTTTTGTTTATCTGCACAATCCTTCTAGAGATAGCTGCCATGGGAATGTTTATTTCACCTTACATTCAGACCAGCAAGAGCGGGGAAAGGCAGCTTCCTGGAGGAAGAACTTTCTAAGCCAAGACCTGAAGTGTAGTTGATAGTGATGGATGGAAGGGGCCTGATGAGGAAAGAGATGGGAACTCTTCACATTGTTCTTCGTGAGCACAGTCAGAGAGTCTGGGACACAGAAGCTGGAGGGATGAGGGATGGTTAGCAGTGCACTGGCATGGGGCTCAGACAACAGTCCACATATTTTGAAACTTCAACACATTGCCTGGACCAAGAAAATGGAGAAATAATTGGATCTAGGGAATGGCAGATGATATAGTTGGAGCCCCAGAGATGGTGAAGGGTTTGCCTTAGCTCACAAAGCCGGTTCCTTAGCAAGAGATCAAAGAGTACTTAGATCTAACTCTATCATGTGGTATTGTTTTGGCGGCTATCACCTACTGGCCCATGGTTTAGTTTTAAACTATAGATTCAACTCTTTCAAGTCTCACTAATTCAGTGACTTACAACCCGCTATTCCCTAAACACAGGTGAATATGGGAGGCACCCACTGATTTCCACAGTTCCGGGTGTATTCAATTCTTCCAAATTCCATTACTAAGTTTCATGTCTAGATAGAGATGTGACAAAGGCAATAGGTTGGGGCTCACGCATCGCCAAGTTTGACTTGAAAGCCTTATTGCAAGCACACAGTTGAGATGGCAAACACCCAACACGCCTCGGCTACACTTCAATGATAAATGCCACAGATAATAACTGAACTTATTCTACCGCGTGACTGATAACAGGTTCACACAACGAAGACTCTGGGGTACCTTGAACTACTCCACACGCCCCAAACTAAATGCCAGCATTTGTTTTTATAGTTTTTGTAATCTCACCTGCTAAGACTCTTATCTTTGTAAAACCACTGAGTTCCTGAATAAATATTGTGCCACAGATTTAAATCTTCTGGGGGATTTGAAGCAAGTGGCTGCTGGATTTTGCGTCTCAGAAGCTCATATCTAAAACAGAAGACAAGCAGGAATATCATGATTGTCTCAACGAACATTATTACTGAGATTCAGATAGCTTAGTGGCATATATATGACGCATGCATGAAAGCAGAAATAATACCTAATTGCAATTATGAAATATTTCCAGATAAACACTTTTTCTTCCTGGTTTAGCTGTCATATAGTCTGCTAATTGCAAATTATCATGTAGACTCACATGTTTTGATCACCAGTGGGATGGAAACAGTTTAGATTTCTGTATCAGATTTGCTCAAGATCTGTTGCAAGTTTCACACAAAGTAGGACTATAAAAATCTTATCAAGTTAATGATTTCCTAAGACTCCATTAAAATTTTATAAACAGTGATGATATTATCCACTGTTTCCTATGCCATGTATTCAGTTCTGGTGGCTGTAGAGCTATTTCAGAATCACAGTTCTTGGCTTCCATCTTCTCTCGAGAAGGGAACACTCTTCCTAAGTCCCTAGACAGTGGTGATATGGAAATGGCTGCATGGTTAACTTCATAATTCAGAGACACCGCTGTCCTACCATGTTACACAGAACACACGCCAGAGCGGCCAAGCAGAATAAAATTAGTTTTTGAAAAGAGAAAAACGATGAGGGGAAATATTAGCTATGAGAGAAATGTTTTAAGGATTTTAGTTTGTCTCGATATGATGCTCACTCTTGACTAAAGAGTCCCCTTAATACAATGTGCTATTACACAAATGTTAAGAACAGAGGGATATTGTGTGGTTATTAGGAGTTTGTAGGAGTACATAAGTATCTAGATGGCATTAATTTTATGTTGAGATGTTAGTGAAACCCTACCTCCTTACTTCTTAGAATGACAGAGCTAAAACAAACTGCAGAGGAAAGTCCTTTCTCTTCTACCTCAAATTTGGTCCATTTGGCTTGAATGGTGGCTGCCAAGAAATCCCAACACAAGATTTGCTTAGTGGAATCAAAGACGATGGGGCCAGTTCCTGAGGCAGGGCTGGATGGGGGGTGACAGAGGTAGGGAGACTCTCCGTGCACCCTCCTAGGTACCCATTCCCTCTGGAGCAAGCACAGCAATTGTGATCAAGTAATTAGTGAAAGAGATGAGATGAGGTTCTGTTAGGGATCGTGATGAGAGGGTCTGACATGCAGATCTCATAGCTTAGTATGTCTCTGTTCTGGAGGAATGGGGCTTTCCAAGTGACCTGAAATAAAAGACCAGCAGCATCAGTGTGACAACACAGGAACAGAGCAGTGATGTTCACAGAGTCTAGAGTTTTGCTGGCCTCCTTTGCCTCGAAGTCATTTTCTGAAGGTCCACATTCAACTTAACCCCATGCACTAGACAATAAGGAAGGACTGGGGACCATGAGCTGAATGCTAGGAACAGAGTGGGAGCTGCTTCCTGGGCTTGACTTTTAGCTGTGATGCTTTATAGAACCATCAGACTAATACCCATCCTGGTGATCCATCTTCACCGTGGCTATGCTAAAGAACACAGAGCAAGCACACGGAGGAAGTTCACACACCCACATGCATTAGGGCAGCATGAGGACTTGAGAGTTTGCATGTTTATAACTCAATTACATTGAACTCAGAGCTCCTAATTTTACCTTGTGGGTTAAAGAGGTTGTTTTGCAAAGGCTGGGATGGGTGGCCATTATTTGTATTTTCTGACATTCACAATTGAATTCCTGAAGCTGGTGTACATTTTAACAAATGAAGCAATAATGCATTCTAGTCTCAGGATAAGAACATGTAGAAAGCTTTTAAAACTTCAAAGGGTCGCTCTGTTTGAACAAGTTTCACATCAAAAAACAGAATAACATCTTATAAATTCCATCATACCAGATGAGATATTTCTCTCTACAGTTTACTAGAGCTTGGTGGACTAAGGTTCAAGGTTAGAGGCCCCTGATGGCTCTATAAAAGAAAGCTTGTTGCTGCTGCACACATACATACTTTGGTGATTTCCGCACTTTATTTTATTTCTCAGTTATTCTAAGTGCTTTACCATGGCAGTCTGTACATTGGCTGAATCCTGTTTGAAATCCTTCTTTTAAATCTGATTTTACGCTGCTTAATTATTTCATTAAGAAATGGCTTTCAAATCTTATGAGGTCATTTAAAATGATTGTTGTCATTTTGGGCTTGCCTGTGTGAGCTTCTGTACACCCCATGTGTCAGGTGCCCAAGGAGACCAGGTTGTGTTGGACGCCATGGAGTTTTAAGCAGTTATGGGCTGCCTGATGTGGGTGCTGGGAACTGGAGTTCTTTGCAAGAATAGTAAGAGCTCTTAACTGCCGAGCCATCTCTCGAGTCCCTTAAACCCTTTTGGGTTAAAAAACTACAGGCTTTCTCCTTAATTGGTTAGTGTAAGAGGCATGATGAGAGACAGCAGGGCATTGAACTTCCATTTTTGGAATCGGATCAAATTTGTCCCATTAGATTATTCTTTTGATCTTCTGCTTAATTCAATTTGCTAACATTTTATTCAGAAGTTTTAGATTGATATTCAAATATGAAATTATTCTATACCTTTATTGAACTGTTCTTTTCAGTCTTAGTAGAGACTGTCTACCACCCTTCAAGAAGGAAATAGTCTTCTCAGGAAATTAAGTGCCACAGGGAAGTACACAGAGTTCATTTTTTCACATAATATAATTACTTGGAGTTTTCCTGATGGTTAGATTTTGAGAATATGAGTTAGACCTACCATGCCCTCAGTTTCCCTTGCTTAATACTTATGTCTTTACCAAGCCATGAGCAATTGTTTTTAGTAGTCAAGTATTAAGCTCAGAGCCTCGCACATTCCAGGTAAGCCCTCTACCCCCGAATTGCATCCTCAACTTCTTGTACATTTGTGACCGGGTTTCATTAAGTCACTCAGACTGCCACAGAAGCCGGGGTAAGGCTTCAATTGTATCAGCCTCATACAGGACTCTCTTAGATTTGGCTTGGGTAGCAACTCTTTTTCTACTTAGCAATGTACTACTCTGTAATTGTCTTTTAGTTGTCTTACTTTGTTACTTTTCTTGCTGCCCCTGTTGGACAGTAGCTTCTGCAGGCGGCATTGCACAGAGATAGCAGGGCTGGTGACGTCACTTGAATACAAGTCATCCCTCTGTTTACTAAGGGGAAATTTCACTAGAAGATATTCCCAAGTACAGTGTGAGCCAATAATACTAACACGGAACTGTGTTCTCTGAACAACATTTAAATATACACCATGAAACACTAGATTAAGTCCAGTATCCCTCGTTTTTCCTAATTAAATAATGGGAATTGATGACACTGAGAAGCCCAAAGGCATTACTTGGCTGTCATACCTCTATGTTTCAAGATCTTTCTAAAAACTTGGGGCCCATATGTAGTGGTGTGCACCTATAATCCCAGAACATGGAAAGCAGAGGCAGGTAGGTCTCTTTGAGTTCAAGGCCAGTCTGGTTTACAAATTGAGTTCCAGGAGAGCCTGAGCTGTTACACAGAATAACCCAGTCTTGAAAAACCAATGAACCAATCAAAAATACTCACACACACACACACACACACACACACACACACACACATACCAACAAAACAAATCAAAACTTGACCTAGTGTTTCCATAGTTCTCTTGGGCCTGAGGTGATGACCCATGGAATTCAGCTCCCTTAGACAAGCTGATCAAAACTTCCCTACCAATCCGATAGACATGGACACCCTACTCCCTTTCCTAGATGAAAATGTCATGGCCCTAGAGGGGAAATAAAGGCTGACTAACTCCTTCCAGATATTGGGACCCTGGGGTGTTGACCCACTCAAGCAGACTGGCTCACTGTTAGCTTCTGAAATCACGCACACATTTATTTATTTTTTTTGTCTTTTTTGATATTCTACAATCAGTGATGCCTAATTTTTAAAATTTTGGCGGAAAGAATGAGAAGAACTTTTGAAGTGTAGCTGCTGCCTCTGCGAAGGGACCGTGGGTGCCATGCCACATGCCGTCTGTCAACGCTGCACAAAACCCGCCCCACAGAACTCTTCAGAGAGGTGAGGCAGTCCTGGGATGATCACTGATTCTGGGTTTGTTTGTTTCCTTTCTTTTCTTTTTTTCTTTTTTCTTTTTCGTTGACTGAAGACAAGTTCTTATGATTTTTCGAGTTCATAGATTATCATATATGCTACATGTAAAGATTAAATTAATGTTACATCAACGGAATTCCATACGCTTTACTTATTTTTCACCAAATTTGCATTGCTTTAACAATTCTCGGGTCAAAGATACTTAAGATTATTTTGGGTGTTTAATTTTCAAAGACTAAATTAAAAAAATTGCTAAATGGTCACTTCTAGTTTGTGGGTTAAATGAATTTTCTTCAAAAAGTTAAATTATCTAGCGCCATCGAGTGCCTGCCTTTCGCTGGCAAGAGAGAACTCAGCCTGGATCCAAGCAATAATTCCGACAGACGAACTTTGCTGTTATGCAAATGCCCTCTGCTTTGTGCTCTGGTGAGCAAGCCACTGTACCGAGGCTCTTGGCAGTGGTACAAGGCTGGATCCATGGAAGCATGTGTGTATTTACACAAAAGAGGCTTCTAAGCTGCAAAACTCCCTCCTGTTTGGTTACACTAATTTCCCTTGAATGAAGTTTGTATGCCAGCCAAAACAATGGTAGTTATCCCATCCTCTAGAGTTCAATCCCCAAAGAATGAGGCCAATAATTGAGCTTTCTGGATAGCCCAGCAATATGCTATTTTCTTAATTTCTTTTCCCATTATTTCAATTCTTTGATTTTTTTTCCAAAAGAGCACGGAATATTAGCGCGTGGAGCTTTTGTTTGTTAATATGCTTCTCAGCACTTCCATTAGTCTCCCCATCTCTGCTCATTTCCCGATCTGTTTAAATATGACGTGGTCCTGAGGCTAAGCATCCCACAGTGGTATCAAAGTATTTCATGTGTGCGAGGCAAATAGCAGTCTCTCAACAATATAATTAAGGGGATTCAGGGAGAAATGAAAAACTGACATTGAATTCCAGATAGTTTGGGCTAAAGGCCAAAAAGCCAGTTTCTGCAGCAATTGCCTCAGACAATGAACGTCTTAGTCTTGTCAGTAGATGGCTCTGTTAGACAGAGTGCACTCAGGGTAAGTCCTGCATCTGGAGGACCGAGAGAAGCCAGAATGCCCAATGGCTTACCTTGACTGCATCTGGTCCCAGCAATGCACCCTGGGCAGCTGCACTCCTGCAGGCCGGGAGGGTATATTTGTAACTTCTACCCAGTCGCGGCTTCTTGTGCCTCCATTAAGAGAGCTCCCCAGAACCCGGTATTCATATTGTGTCCAAGGGCTGAGGGCAGGATAGTTGTCAATGAACTTCATGGCATGACTTCTCGAGAGAGGTGACAGGCTCCTTATTTCCTCTTTCCCTTTGACTCGTCTCTCGATTGTCAAGTTTTCAGTAAAGTCACTGGGGTTGGTGGGGGGTTGCCAGATACAATGACAGATGTTGGAGTGTCTGGAAACAGCTCTGGGCTTGGGATACCTTCGGTGTTCCTGGGAGTTTCCACACAGTCTGAGACTCTGGTGACTTCGAACACTCTTTGGAGGTACAGGCTTCTACCTGGAACCGATACCCCGAGGCCGTGAAGTACAGACGGCCATGCCAGTACATATGATAATGGGTAATAGTCCTATTGCGCTTTACGGGCTGCTGCCAAACGATTGACATCACTCTCGAGTTCACGTTCAGAAGAACTGGAGGATCTACTGGCCCAGGCCCTGTAAGAACACACCCAGGAAGTCACGGATCTTACAAACCTCGCATATCCTCAACAGTAAAACTCAAATGAATGAGCACTTGGTGGAGACAAACAGGTAAAGGGCGCACAGATGCGCAAGACAGCCCTGCCCGCGATGGTATGAGAAATACTTGTTGAACTTGTTGAACGTGACTGAGCTGACGCTGCCCTTTCCTTCCTATCATAGACCCAGCAAAACCATTTCTCTTCATTAGAGCTAATGCTGAAAAAATATCAAAAGGATTTTTACAATTATTTTAAATCAAGGCATCAGAAGAAAAACACACAAGCTGACAGTTTAACCAGAGTTCGAGAAGGCTGTGGCCACATTTTGGCCCCTGGGTCCCCAGTCCTGATTCTAACCAACATCACTACGGTAACAGACCCTTCGACAGCATCCCTCATCATACATTCCATAGGATGCTGCCTCTGTTTATCATGCTAATCCATGTTTTGCGATTTATCTACTCCCTGTTAATATTATCAGTGATTTTTTACTGTGCCTGTGACAGAGCTGACGACGATCCAGCTCCTTCACCTGCTGATAAATAAACAACGCACAGATCTGACCTTTAGGTTAACGGGTTTTACGTCTGCCCCACTCAGCACTCTAACTGATTCAATTATCATAAAGGTTCGGGAGGCCCCATGAATACTGAAAAAGGCCCACCATATGCCTGCAGAGGTGGTGGTGGGGGGCAGCAGGCACTCTGCAGCCCTCCAGAGAAATTCCTTAATTGTAAATAATTTCACCGTGCGACACAATCAAGTCACCTTGAATGCGAATCCCCTCAGCCCGCGCAGGCAAAGTGTTATTTAAGCTTTACTGGGCTGCGTTAAATTCTGCAATTTGAAGGGCTGTTAAGTTTTTCAATTGAAATTTCATTTAAAATGCAGGTGCTTTTTATTATATCGCGGCTTTACTGCTCTCTAGGTACAAGCAGGAACACGGCGCAATAACACAAATCTGGCTCAATCACTGATCAGTAACAGCTGTAATTCCGGGACGTTTAGCATTCTTATAAACCATGGCCTGAGATCTATAAATTGCTACAACAGATCAAAAAAAAAATACTATAGCCCTCTTTTCTGCCCACAGCAATTTTGGCATTTATGAGATTTTTTTTCTGTGAACATTAGATTTTATTGAAAATCTTTTAAAAAGATATAGTTGGATTTAGTAATTGTTTAAAACAGCATTGATTTGAGTGTGAATGTGCGGTTCAGTAGCCCACCGAGGGCGAAGTGTTAAAGGTAGCCACAGACTTGTGAAGCCAGTGACCGTGGCAATAGCTATGTAAGGGACGTTTCCAAACAGAATGGGCTACGTTTTAGTCACCAACTGAAGTGCTGATGATAGAATCAAAATTTGTTTTGTGAAGGGACCTAAAATCAAGCCATTTTTGACAATTTGGTCACCCACCCTTTGTGGGGAGAGAAAGCCTAGCATCAGGGTGACGGTGTGGGCATTCCCCAGGCTGGTCTGTTGTTAGCTTTCACTTGAAAGCCGACGGTGACATTTCTTCTCACCTCGCCAGGGCATGGTACAGAAGCAATTATCATACCAACATGGGGATACCGCTCCTTTCTTAGCTGGCCATGCCATGCATGTTTAGTTATTCCCAGAAAAATCTGAGCGTCTTACAAGCTCTAAATGTTTTGCAATCTTAAAAAAAAAAAACCTCTAATACGGGAGCTTGTAAAATCAACGGTGGAGATTCGAGTCTTTAGCCTAACCCTACCTCACCCCCTCTCCTCACTAAAGAATAATAAATGCTTTAAAAAGCCAGAATGTTTTCCAGCGGGTTTTCATCAGGGTCTTGCATAATTATTCCCTCCTCTGTGAGCTATCACACCGCGGAGCTTCTTCAGGGAAAAGCACCAACAAGGATGCAGTTTGTTCTCTGTGATGAGGATACGGCCTTTTATTTCTCCTGAAGACGCCTATCGTGTATTGGTAAAACATCCATGCTAATGAGCCGGACTTACACTTCAAACTCCCACAGAACACAGCCCTTCCTTAAAGACAACCTCTTATCTTGGGAAGAGGAGACATTCAATTTCAATTTCATGATACCCCCACCACACACCCCCAGAGCCAGAATACATTTTATTAGCTTCTCTCTCGGGAAAGCCGAGCACACTCCCCGGCTTCCTCTGCAGAAAGTCCTCTAACGCATCCTGGAGAGGAACAGAAGGAACAGAAGCAAGCTTAATTAGCTCCTTTGGCTAGGCAAGTGTTAAAACCTGACTTCTGGCACTCGTTCAATTTGGGGCTTTGAAATGATAAGCAGGATCATCTAATTCTATATACAAACCAACTGTCCTGCTACTGCTCAGTTGAAAGGGTCACCACAATTATGTAAAACATGAGTAATAACTATAATTGGGGTAGTTGGCTAATACAATAAAAAGCCGTGAACACGAGGAAAGTTACGCTCGCTGCAGTAGCTATCACTCTCTAAAGTAAGAATTCATGGGTGAAATGACATGAAAAAGATGGTTATAAAAGTTTAATGGAATGATAAAAGGCAAAAGTCGGCCTCTCAGCTGAATTCTTAAAATCCCTATACATCACGATCAGCTCCTTAACTGTAAAATCAATGTGGAGTAGAACATGTTGTCAATGCCGCTGTCACTCAGGGGAGATGGGGAGGTCTGGCAGGCGCACAGCTCAGCCGCCCAGTGCTGGAGACATAAGGCAACAGCTCTCTCGGCGGGTGTAACTGTCTAGAGCACAGCCCCCTGGAGCCAGGCACTGAGTCTCCTCTCTGGTCGAGCCACAGACTGCTGTTTCAAGGTGGTCTGCGCATTCACAACTGAAAGCGGTCTTGTTTTGGTGAAAGGCTCGATCTTTGTGGGCAACTGCCTGCTTCATGTGTAAGGTTCAGCCCCAGCCCAAGAGAAAGTCATGACCTTGATGGGAACTGGCCTTGCTGTGCTAAAGTCAGGTGTGCATGCTGGCGCTGGCGAGGGTGTGTGCGTGCGCAGGCTCTACCCTGTCTATGGCTCCCAGTTCAAGGATACGCGTGAGGTTCGGCAGTTTGGGATGAAAAGTCTTTCACACTTGTTTGCTGTGGTGGATTGATTTTCCTGTTACAGTCTCAAATGTTGTCCTCAAGCTAATATTTTACCATTCTCATAAAAAGAACCTCGCGTGGTTTAAAAACTCTTTTCAGTGATATTAACTCCTAAGTGAACAGCCCCTAAATTTCCCAGTGAATTAAAAACCATGGGGGTGGTTTGCGGAAGCCCTTAGACAAAGCTCTGCATCACACTTCAGACGTTAAGGTAGCCATGCTATTCATCTCTGACGCCGTAGCTGAGAGAACGGCAACCTGTCTTTTTAATCATGAATTCTTTCGTCAATTTATTATTTATACCCAACAACTTCCCCAAAGAATTTTTGACAGCTAATAATAAAAGAGCCAAATGCAAGAAGACCAAGAGAATAAAGAGAAGGGAATATTCATGTGGTAATAATGAAGATGGTGCCATGGCATACCCACCAAACAAATATGCAGAACATGAGCTAGCTGTGGGCTTGTCCACTGTCAACTCCCACCTTCCCTGACTGGGAGGGAAACGCCAACACCGTGTTCCGGGTTTAATGGCAGAGCGGCAGCATTCCAGCCATCGCTGAAGTGGAAAGGGCAGCGCTGCCCCGTCTGTCGGTAAGAGGATCACTTCTGAAGACCTTCCGTTCCCCGTTCTCCCGAGACCAGGAGGAGTGGAGGTCAGGAGGAACGGCTGCTCATCTAGACCTGGGGCAGAGGATGAGGGGATCAGCAGTGCATCCTTCTTCAGGGTGCTTCCTCGAACAGTCCAGGGCTGCTAATAAAGTGTGCTGTCTGGCATGAGAAGCAGCAAGGTCCCACAGCATAAGTATCTACTGGTCAGAAATGCAGCCGTCCTCTCAGAAGAGGCTACGCCTGGGTCCCACAGGTGTAACCAACCCCTCAGCTCCGCTCACAGGGTTCTTTTCCTCACCGCCACTGACTGCTCTTCCAGAC
Source organism: Alexandromys fortis (assembly GCF_014885135.2). Classification (NCBI taxonomy): domain Eukaryota; kingdom Metazoa; phylum Chordata; class Mammalia; order Rodentia; family Cricetidae; genus Alexandromys; species Alexandromys fortis. Next base: position 3,967,711 of record NW_026067942.1, on the reverse strand, counting down.
CATGGCCCTCCTTTCCAGATTCTTATTTAATCAACCCTGGAAAACTGGGTTTCCAACTGGGATTATGATCAAATTGAGTGAGATCCTGTGATTAAAAGAACCTATGTGGAGTTTTAGTGTTCTAGAATGTTCCTGATAGATAGAGGGGTACAGGGGTGTGTGTGTGTGAAAGAGAGAGAGAGAGAGAGAGAGAGAGAGAGAGAGAGAGAGAGAGAGAGAGAAAATCTATTGAAAATGACACAAAGCCCCTACCCTTGTTAATGGTCAGTGGGCTGCAGGTGTGGCATTCAGATGGGCATATCTTAACCCTGGCTGTTTAACACACACATGTGGTTGTTACCAAGAGATCTTCTAACAAAGTCCACTGTGAACTTTCCAACATGGATCATCTAAGAACAAAAACACTTTAAAAAAATTGTTGACGCCATTCCACAGATAGCGATCTGGCACAGAATAGTCTCTTAGTAAAGACAAACGCATAGCAGCAAGGCAACTGTGATAAAAAAATACTTATTAATTTCTTAAACTAAATGTAAGAAAGGCTGGAGAAGCCTGGGCTGCGCGTCACGTCGATGTGTGGTTTGCATCGGAAGGATGTAAGGAATAGTGCAGCTCGAGACAAACTTTGCAAGAGCAGCCTGCTTTGTGTGCTCAAAGGGGATTCAAGAACCCACGAGAGAAACTGAGGCCAGATGGACCCAATTTTCTGTTATTTAGTCCATCATTTTAAAGACACTTCTGTTGGCAACTTGGCTTGGACAAATTCAATGTTAAGATTATACAATAACAAAGAAATATAATAAAATAGTTGCTCCTACTAATTACAAAAATGTAAGAATTTGGGTCAGTGATCTAGGCAATAGAAAACAAAGCTTACAGGGATGAACATGCAAAGCCTTCTATTTTTAAGGTTAGAGAAGCAGCTATGGATTTCTGTGGCTGGAGAAACGGCTCAGCAGTTAAGAGTGCTTGCTGCTCTTGCAGAGGAACTGAATTCAATTCCCAGCACCCACATGGAAGCTCACACCTGTCTGCAACTCTCGTTCAAATGGATCCAACACTCTTTGGCCTCCATGGGCACCAGCATGTATGTAGTGCACAGACACACACGAAGCAAACACCCACACATAAAGAAGAAAATGGGCCTTTTGTTCTCCAATCTCTTGTCTGTAAAATAGACAAGCATGTCCCCCTGTGAAAGTGTAAGGGGGCAGCACCCAGCCCTGAATATTCAGAGTATGTGGGAAAGATGCCTGAAGCAGGAGGAACAAAATGACTACGTGGCACACCTGAAATTTATAGTTCATATTTCTTCACTAATGAAAATGTTAATACTGATACAGGCACTGTTGCTAAAATCTTTTTCCGGGGTAAGTCCTAGCCATGTCTATCCCTCCTAAGATCCCATTAGCAAAGGAAGGCGCAGGTCTGCTAAAACTCACTCTAGGGAGCAACACTTTTATGGGGCTTCCTTACGAAGCAGAGGTTAGGGGTTCCTCGCAGGGTGTACATCCTCCTACCGTGACAGGCTGTGCCTGAAAAGCCTTTACCCTGCATGAACGAAGGCGTCCCATCACTGCAGAGTGGGCGCCTCCCTCTGTCAGACGCCCCAAGCCTACACATGTGCTCTAGCTCCTCCCCGCCACCTGCAATTAAGGCAGAGTTGCTTTGAGGGTCTTGTGACCTATGCCCAACTCCTCCATAAGGAGATGGGACAGTCACTAAGCCCAGCTAGGCAAGCTCCTTTGAAACAGGCACAGCTGAGCTGCCGCAAGGGACCATCATTTACAAGACATTCAACCCAAATTTAAAATATTTTCACATTCCTCTATCTAGAGCCCTCTTAAGGATGCTGGTTAAGGCCTCAACATCCTAAAATATATGAATCATAAAAAAGTTTGCTGTGCAATATTAATTTTTAAATTTAAACACCCCATGGACACACATTTACATAATAAATAGTTTGAGAAGTCTTATCCTAGATGATCTCCACCAGCTAACTGAACTTCACTCTTTGTTTTCCTCCCCTCTCCTCCCCTCCTCCCCCCTCCCCTGCCCTCCCCTCTCCTTCCTTTCCTCCCCTCCTCTCCCCTCCCCTCCCTTCCCTTCTGGCTTTAGAGTCCCCAGAAAGGAGTGTGGAATCTTCCTCTGTGACTCAAGAGAGCTGCTGAGGCCAGGTGTGTATCACAGGTGTCCCTGCATGGAGACCCAGAGAGACCATTGCATGAAGCTGTGAAGGTGAAGCCTGGATTGCCTTGGAGACCCCAAGATATTAGAGATACCAGAGCCATGGATTCCTGTGAAGAGCTGCTAACAGAGTGAGGAACCAGGCCCAGAGAAAGAGAGGTGCTGCAGTCAACAAAGCTGAAGGAGTTGGAGATCTGAAGAGCATTTTGATATCAGATATGGGGATGCAGAATTTAGAGCTTGGCCAGCTTGCTTTTGGTCTTGCTTTGGCCCAGTCTTTCCTCACTATGCTCCCTTTCCTCCCTTGTGGGATGGTGATGTATACTCTGTGTTATTGTCTGTTGGAATGTGATCTCCTCTCTGGTTTTGATTTCACAGGGGGTTACAGTTAAGAGAGTGCCATGAGTCTTAGAAGAAAATTTGAACTTTGGGCTTTTAGATAATGTTGAGACGGTGATAGACTACGGGGACTTCTGAAGTTGGATTAAATGCAGTTTGCATTATGATATGTCCAAGAATTGTGGTGGTTTGAGTAAGAGTGGCCCCAGAGGCTCATATGTTTGAATGCTTAGGTCACCAGGGAGTGGAACTGTTTGCAAAGAATAGAAAGATTAGGAGGTGTGGCCTTGCTGGAGAAAGTGTGTAACTGGGGGTGGCTTTTGAGGGTTCCAGAGCCCAGGTCAGGCCCAGTCTCTCTGCCTGTTGTCTCTGGATCAGGACGTAGCCCTCAGTTTACTCCAGTGCCATGCTCCCCACCACAGTGACAATGGACTAACCTGATATTGTGAAGACGCCCCCAGTTAAACATTTCCTTTTCTAGGTGTTGCCTTGGTCATGGTGTCTCTTCACAGCAATAGAACACTGATTAAGACAGCTAAGCATGCACCCACAAGTGAGCCAGAAACTAAGCCAGGAAGCAGCCTTCATTCATGGATTCTGCTTCATGTTCTTGCTTGAATTCCTGCCCCAACTTCACTTGACACACTGTGAACTAGAAGTATAAAACAAATTAATGCTTTCCTTCCCTAGGCTGCTTTTGGTCATGAGTTTTGTCATGCAAAATGAGGAAATTGAAATAGTCACTTCATGCAATTATAAAAATACAAAAAAATCCTAGATTGTATGCAATGGATCACCAAAGTATGCTACTAATGGCCCTAAATATCATAGTATATGTCATGTGATATATCTTTTTTTTATCACTCTAAAAACAAACTCATGGATAATGGTAAAAAGACAATGAACAAAGATTAAAAACATCTATGTGAACCCCCAGTATGAACTGCTCAGACTCCAAAATTCCATTTATGGTATTATATTATATATGTGTTATTATATAATATATATTATGCTATTATATAAACATTATTATAATGCCATTTAGATTTATGCTTAAAATTAAGAGTGAGTGTCCTGGCAGGGGGGGCTGAAGAGAGGACTCAGCAGACAAGAGTCCACAAGCACTATTCTTTCAGAGAGCCTCAGCTCAGTTCCCAGCACCCACACTGGGTGGTTCCCACTGCCTGGGACTCTAACCCCTGGAGGGATCATGTACCTGTGGTCACCTGTACTGACCTGCAAATATTCCCCTACACACATGTGCATAATCAAAAACAAATCTGTAAAGGTATATCAGTGCAAAATTTTAAATCTCAAGTTTGTGGTAATGGTCAAATCCTTTAAAATGCCTGGCCACAAAATCATTTGTTTGGAGTTTTATTTTGAGGTTAGCAATGGTTTTTAGGAAGCAATTTCGATCTCATTGCTTGTGTATGGATGTAATTTTGTCAGACTGACACCCCCCCCCAAAAAAAAAGCAAAAACCTAAACATTACAGTCGAAATATAACTAAATATTTGTCTCTTCTCCTGGAAAATCTTTACTAAAAGCAAATTACCTGACCCTCCCTGGTCTTTCTTTGAGTTTTTCCTTAATAGTGAAGTGGGTGAGCTCACATTTTGCATGGAGCTGGAGTTTAGGAGGAAAAGCCCCTCTGTGATTTTGTTTAAAGTCAAGTTCACAGAACCCTGCCCCAAACTACAAGTTTTCTATTTATATACTACACATAAAACAGCTGTCAGTGTATGAACGCTGTAGAATAACTGCAGTCCCAAGTGGGAAACCACTGTATGGCTTAGAAAATATCAACACTATGGGTTGGGGAGATGACTTTCTTCTCAAGAACAAGGACCTCAGTTTGATGCTCAATCCTGTAGTATAAAATCTGGGTGTGGTGCCACATGGTTATAATCTTAGTGCAGGGAGGCAGAGACAGGTGGAGGCTTCCTGGCCTGACCTTAGCCAACTCACCAAGTTCCAGGCTAATGAGAGACAGTGACAAAAGAGGGGTGGCCAGCATCTCCCAAGGAATGACACCCACGCGCTGACCTCTGCATTGTATATAGCACACACATACACACACATACACATGCTTACAAATCCACAGATTTATACACACACCCCATACACATGCTTGCCAACACAGAGATTCACACTCCTACACCCATAAATATACCCACATACCCACAAATACACACACATACCAACGCCCTACTCATAAACATACAGATTCACACCCATACACATGCTTGCCAACACACAGATTCACACTCTTACACCCATAAATACACCCACACTCACCTGTAAACACACACACACTCATAAATATACAGATTCACACATACGCTCATACACATTCTTGCCAACAAACAGATTCACACACAAATACACATACACAGAAATAAAATGACTAGAAAATATTTTCAGCTCCTAGGTGTCTTCCTTCTTCCTACTATATTAAGTATATTCATCTGAGTCTAATGTAATCATTATGTAGCTTTGTAAGCTGTAGACATGTCAGCTGCTTGGCCTGTCACTAACACATTAAAAAAATTCGTATGTTGTTTGTATTTATCTGGTCACAGGTGCTTGAACACCACATTGACCAAGTTGGCTGCAATGAACATCTTTTATTAACACATGTTTTATGGGATTTAAAATATTCAAGGGAAGGCTGCATTATTATTATTTGTCATCTGCACCCTAGATTTTTATAAATTCATGGGACAGGATATTTGTGGCCTTCTGATGTAAATGACAAATTAATTGAAAAAAATGCATTTAGTGCCTTGCAGTTTTCATACAGGAGAGCTTTTCTTCACATCCTAGAACTGACGTTAGAGGGTGAAGATCATCACTGCCTACATTTCTCTGGTTTCAAGTGTTTCACAGGCAGAAGATGCTAAGCCTGTATAACCAGAGGTTCAAAGAGACATGATCCCCAAAGATACAGTCTCTACATTCACATACGGCACATGCCTGTGAGAATACAAGAGATGTGTGGTTGTTCTAGCATCTTAGTATCTGGACACAGTTATTTCTAATAATGTTAAAATTTCACTCATTCAGTAGAAGCCTCGCCCTTACCATTTGATCACGTGCTCTTGGGTCTAACATAATCTCAGTGAGGAAGGTTACTCTTGTGCGTGTCTTTCTTTCTGGTTTCACAGCCCTGCTATAGTATTGATAAATATCACTGCCTCAAAATACCACATGAAGCATACTGCCATGGGTGACCTATGGTACAACAGGTAGATTTGTGTCTGTAACTAAAGAGGCTCCTGTTGATGGCAGGGAATTCAAGGATGGGCACCAGAAGACTTCTCTGTCTCATTCTGTGGGACGGAATGGGAAGCATCTCCACTGATAGCCACTCCAGCAAACAGGAGGCGCCAAGGCTGAAGTGCGATTCTGGCATGGATCTGTCAGTGTGGGTAGCTTTCTAAGCCTTGCTTTGTAGCCTTGACAGAAAAACTGCTTGTGCCCAGTGCCAATCATTCAGCCATTGTCACCTCAATTGCACTTCTTTTGAGAGATAGTATCCATCTGCACTGACATCCAAATATATAGCACACTGTCACCATGTACAATGGGAACTGCTTTGCAGAGGTCTATGGCCACCTTCCTGCTCTTCGCTGATGTGTGTGACTTAGTGTGTATGCAGAGTGGGGAGAAACTTTCCATTCATCTCACTGCAAGTGTTTACACAGCCATGATGGCTGGAGTCCTGAGTTGACACCTGTTAGAGGATCAAATATCACTTGTTCTTAAGGGAGATGAAAAACGAAGCACTAATTCCATATGGTAGCAAGATGGCAGGGTCCCTGCATAAAAATTCTAACCACCCACAATCTACAAGGTTAGTCTTATAATAAGAGGCGAAGGGAGGCCAATTTGATCAACACAGAGTGCTGGACTTACGGACAGCATGTAGCGATTTTGACAGGCTTTGGCACTACTTCCCTACCCGTGGACAGCACAGCATGACCACCCACCATTCAGTAAGGTCCGTGGGCAGATTACTGTGGAGAATACACTAAGGAATAAAAGAAGGGGGGACCTTTTCCCCTTCTACCTACATGGTGCTCAATTGAGCCATCACCTCTGCAGAGGATTGAATAGTTTAGTTTTACTTAATCTTTATTGAGTGACATCAAGCATGGTATTTTTTTAAAAGGTGATTAAACATCTATCTTCATTTTTAAAATGTCTCTCGAAAAAAAAAATCTATTTTGAATGTGAGCTTTCCAGTCCATAAACCTGAATACCACACTGGTGACTACAGAGTCTGATTTCCCGGGGTGTGTGCAGTGCTCTACCTGAAGATTACACACCGATGGCTCCTGAATCTAGGGTGCATTTCCCCTCTGCGCTGGAAGTATTTGGAGCGGCACCCTGGGACAAAAGCATTCCATGCACCCACGTGAATTATCTAGCTTGCTTCCCACAGTAATGAAGGATGGGAGGGGTGGGGGAAGTATTTACATTGTTCAGAATGGCATTTTAAAAAATAAACTGAACTTTAAAGATGGAGAACTGTGTTGATTCAGTTCCATTTTATGTCTTATCACTAAGTACTTAAAGTCATTATGGATATTGAAAGGTAAAATAATCTACTTAATACAGAGCTCGTATTGTTTTAAATATTATACCTTTGTATTGATGGCTAGCTGTTCTGAAGGTCACTTCTGTGCTTGTTGGCTATAAAACCAGGCCGGGTAATGTGCACCGAGCAACAACTCCTTAGACGTCTGCGATGAGAAGACTTGACAGGATTAACCCCCAAAGCGCATTGTTCAAACATCGTGTCTTCTTCCCATATTACTTTGATCTCATTGCCAACCTTACTGAAATCAAACGGGCAAAAAATTATACCTCTGTGTTGATATGTTTGCTTTGGCAGAGGTAGTTACTTTAAAAACAAATGTTATAGCTACATGTTTATTTCTTAAATGTAACTAATTTCAATTTTTATTTTCAATGAAAAAAAAGCAAAGGATTCTTTGTTAGTTGAATAAGGCAGTTGAATCTAGCTCTAATTTTCTACACCCCATCAGTCTACCCACCCATCTATCCTGGGGGCTCCATTTGGTACATATACCAAGTAGGGTGGTGCCTGCTTCCAGCCATAAGTGTATAACCCTCTCTATCATGCTGCAACCCAACATTTCATCCCTGTCTGCCTTCCAGGAGTCCCCCAAAGCATGTCACACTTGGCCAAGGTGCGGAAGACCTTCCCTTTTTAGAGTATTCTGTATCCTGAGGGACAGACCACAGACATGCCGTAACTGTGACATTTCCTTCTTTCTGTCTCTGGGTCCCACCCTCCATCCTCCTGGGTGAATAATTTTCTTTCTTCTGTACAGACTGACCACGGCTGACCCTCTTACCCTGGAGGAGATACTCACACTCTGTGACAAGAAATTTGGAGGGGTTTATTTCCCTGTTTCGGCAAACATAAGGCAGCTAAGGATCCCTGTTGTAGCTGATGTTGACTTTGGGTAGCTGGCCTACTTACTGTCCTCTGCAGTCATGAGTGGAGTCCAAGCACTGTGTTTGCTGCCAAAGCCATCGGTGGCAACCGAGCGGAGCTCATATACCGTGAACGGCTGGAGATCACTCACTTCATAGCTTAACGATGCAGAAGGATTGGGGGGAAATCTATGCGAGAAAGAAATGCCCATTGGGCAGACTTAGACATGCAAATAAATAAGACAAAGAAACGAAAATCAGTGAAATCATACTGCAAAGAGCGTTCAGCAACACCAACATAGATTTAAGTAAAATTATCACATTATATCTACTTCAGAATAAGAAGCCATTGGGAAGAATTTGTTGTCTTGTGTTTACAGAAAACACAAATTCTGGTTGCAAGGACAGCCTCTGCTATGAGGACAGTGCCGGGCAGTGGAGGAAGGATCTTTGTAGTTCAGCCCAGTTTACCAGTTTCAGGTCACTTCCAGTGTGTGACACTTGTACTCATGCAAGCCTTAAGAAATGCAAAAAAGATAAAAAAATCTTACTTTCCATGCTATATAACCAAACACTATATTTTTATTTCGTAGAGCAAATGTATATCCACTAAATTGTTTGTTCATGTTCTACTTTGTTTGAACTTTTAAGATACCCAAAGTTTGTTGCACATAAGAACTGACCCTTCCTCTGGGTCTCATTTTTCTGAGAACATTTAAACCATGCTGACATTGTTTAAGGCAGCCCATAGGAAGAGGCACTAGGTGGGAATATGCTCACTCTAGAAAGTTGTGGGTGGAGGGGCCTGGCCTCATCTGGAGCTGGTATGTTCGAGAGCCCGGAGCATTGTTGCGAGCTGGTGTAGACCAGACAACCTGAAGACTGGTTGGAGTGGCAGCTGCAAGCCTGGGAGACAGCGGGCCATCTGGAGCTGTTGGGAAACACAGATGAATTAGAGCAGAGCAAACTGTGGGGGACATATGCTGGGTGGAGTGGAAATGTTCCGCACACTGGAAAACTGTTCCTCGGGATCAACAGCGACGTTAAACACGGTCCATTTAATTTAACATTTTCATTCCTGAAGCACTGTGCTTCCGCCCCGCTCATCTCCGCAGTGACGTCAGCACGTCCGACTTAAAAGCCAGCCCTCAAGTTTCAAGAAGAAAGAGCACAGAGCTGTTCCCACACACTTTCTTCTGTTTGTCTAATTGACAGCATTGAGGAAATCCGGTGAAGCAAACATCGAGCATCTTTTAATTTGACCTTTTTCTAAGAAGACTGGGCGCTGAAGCTACCTGTGTCTTCATGTCATCCTTGGTCCCCTTAGCTGTAGCACTAACACTAACTGGATACAGTGGGCTTCATTCCTTCCCTTCCCAGGGATAAGGGGTTTGCTAATGCTGTGTTTATCTGTAATAATGACACATTCCGGTTTTGAGTCTTCCCAAGAAAATACAAAAACTAAACTCCTTTCTTAGTGTGCCCCCCCCCACTTGAGCCTGGAAGACCACATCATTCAAACATCAGGAGAATTCATTGGAAAGTTTCTTTGGGGCACAGCTGTAATAAGTAAAAATGAAGTCTTTTCTATAAAAAAAATCATGACTTTTTACAGGGTTATTATGATTACTTAATTTCCCCAACAATTAGAATTTGAATGAATTGATCATATCATTTGCTGCAGAACTTGTCACAGACTCAAAAGCAGATTAAACAGAGCTCTGAGGCTTCAGGGAGATCATCGTATGACTCTGAGTCTGTGTTTTCTTATCTTTAATTCAGGGATATTTTTCTCTGTAGGTATAAAACAGAGTATCTTACTTTTGATTCCAGGAATTATTACTTGTTATTGTTATTTTCATCATTGACATTGTCATCACCATCTTCATCATCACGGCTATCGCTACATTTGAGCTAACCTTCCCTTGGCATAATTTAATTACAAATATAATACTATTTATTAATTCATGTTATTTGATGTTATTTACTAACATTGTAGTAATATAATGTTATTACTATAATGAAAACAAATGAAGTATCAAGGTCTACTTTCAACACTAAAATACACACACACACATACACACACACACACACACACCCATATATAGCCTTGGAAAGTCTGTGGCTTTTCTGTGCTATACAGTGTGGGAGACCCTGCCTGTGAACATGAGGCTAATGAATGGGCAATGATGAGAAGGGAAGAATTAGATTACATGTTTCATCAATCTTCAGTAAGGGCTTTGAGTTCATCAATAATTCATTCACTTGTTCAATACACATTCATGGAGGCTCTGCTCTGGGTTAAGTAGGGTTCTTCCCATGGAGGGAGAGCAGCGCTGAGTGAAACAGGCACCTTTCCTGTGGAGCTTACGCGTAAGTGGAGAGATCTGGTAAGAAGAGGCTGCAGGAAGGGCTACAGATGAAGAGAAGCCTGGAGAAGGGAACCCTAAATAAAAAGCCTGCAACACAGGAGGCCAGTGAGGCAGGGAGAGACACTTGCTGCTCAGCCTGAAGACCTGAGCTCGATCCTCAGAACCATGTGTTGAAGGAAAGAACTGATGCATCTAAGCTGCCCTCTGACCTCCAGGTATGTGGGCCTCCTGACAATCCATAAATAAATGAAGATAAAACAAAACACTGTCATAGCATGTTGAAGGAGGCCACTAGTTAGTTCCAGCCACTTAACCCCAAATAATCACACAGAAACTATATTATTTAAAAACACTGTTTGGCCTGTTAGCTCTAGCTTCTTACTGGCTAACTCTTATATCTTAATTTAACCCATTTCTATTCATCTGTGTATCACCATGTGGTTGTGGCTTACTGGCTAAAGTTACAGCATCTGTCTCTGGCAGGGCTACACAGCCTTTCCCTGACTCCTCCTTCTTTCTCCCAGCATTCAGTTTCGTTTTCCCCTTCTATCTCTGCTCTACCCTGCTATAGGGCCAAAGCAGTTCCTTTATTAACCAATGGTATTCTCAGCATACAGACGGGAACCCCACATCAGTAGCAGCAGAAGAGACGAATGCACACTGGACTACAGAGTATACAACTTTACTGATTTGATCACATTTTAGATTTGGTAGGACGCTGGTAGAGAGTATATAACTTTACTGATTTGATCACATTTTAGATTTGGTAGGACGCTGGTAGGAAGGACATGTATTTAGGTGATATTTGAGCGGAGACCTTATGGGAACGTGAGAGACAGCCATGAGGGTGTCTGTGAAGAGCAATGGAGGCAGAGAACAAAAGGAAGTCTGGGAGAACAGGAAGCTCTGACTGTATGAACAGGTGAGCTGAAAGGCCAGTGTGACTGGAGCAGAAGATGGGGAGTAAACGGGACTTCCTCCTAAGTGCCAGTCTAAAGTCCCAGGAAAGGCTTAGACTCTCCTGCCAAATGCAGCAAAGTGTCTGTTAAAGAGAGTGGAATGGTATGATTGAAAATGTAAAAGGACCATCGGGTGGGAATGGGAAGAGTGGAGAAGAGTAGAGATGCGGGCACCGCTGCTGGGACAATAAGGTACAAGGTGGCAATGGTTGTTTCTTTCAGCAGTAATGATGAAGGTAGGGAAATACTTTGCCCCCCAGTCAGGAGTGTGCTGTCGGCAGAATATAAGGAAGTCAAGGGCAATGTTACTCTTTTCAGCCTGGACAGCGGACTGACTGGTAGCATCACTCCTGAGAGGCACTGAGGTGGCCACGGGTTATCAGGGAGTGATCCGGATCTGTGATAACTGGGTAGAAACGGTGGATCAATGGAGATACGGCTTTTCAGGCTGAGACTTGTGAAATTAGCTAGTGATTGAGGGCAGAGAAGGCAAGTCCGGAAGAGGGCTACAGCCTGAGCCAGGAATCCGCCTATAATGTGGGCTCAGGGAAGGTTCAGACTAGGTGCCAGGGAAGGAAAGCTCAAAGGAAGAAGGGCTGATCACCTGTGCTGAGTGTGCTGGCGACTGTGGACCAGGAGTGAAACTCTGCTTTTGGCAAGCTGAGTTGTACAGCGGCACCGCCAGGCAGAGATGCAGGGTGGGGTACCCATGACACACTGCTGTTACGAGGAGGTGGACAAGAGGGGTGGGTGGAGCATGAGTGAGCTGACAAGGTGAGCTCTGACAACTGTATTGGGGGAGTTCATTCTAAAGGGAAGTAGTGAACTTCTTGACATCTAGGCAAGGCCTGGGAAAGACGCGGAAGTGCAGCATCGCAGGAGTGTGCAAGTAATGGTTAAATTCTCAGTGTGACAGAATTAGAGTCACCTGGCCAATGGGCCTCTGGGAACACGTGTGGGCAGGTATTTTGGCTAGGTTAACGGTATGGGAGGACACCGCTTAGTTGTAAGCAGGCCATACCCTGGACAGGGATCTTGGGCTGTATAGAAGGGAGAGCTAGCAAACATGCAGAGCTCTCTGGTTTTTGCCTGTGGACGAGAGATGACCAACACTTTCACGCTGTGGCTACCTCAGCTCCCCACTGTGTTGGGCTGTGCCTTGACCTGTTAGCCACAACACACTTTTATTCCCTTATGGTGCCTTTGTTAGGATGTTGTCTCACAGAACAGGAAGAGGAACCGAGATGGATTACTGCAAGAGTACAGTAAAAGACGAGGGGTTTTGCAGGTGTCAGTGGGAGGTAGACAGTAGCATGAGGGAAGAGAGAATGCTTGACAGAGCCAAGTTCCTGTGTGGAGACAGAAAGATACGCCAGTACCCGTGTCTGCCATGTCCACAAGTAGATTCCAGGTCCAACGGATAAGGAATTGATGCATGATTAATAAAGACTCAGAAATAGATATTGGGGTTTAACCTGAAGGTCAGAAAAGCAAAACAGCCAGTCACTCACTGGCTCTTATTTCTACCTCAATCTGAAATGGTGATCCTGCCTCCAGGAATCTCAGAATGATACTGTGTCTGAGAGCTGTCTCCTCCTGTCTTATAATCCTTTCTAGTTCTGGGATTAAAGGCGTGCACCACTACCACCTGGTTTCTATGGCAAGCTAGTGTGTCTACCAGGATTAAAGGTGTGTGTCATTGCTGCCTGGTCTGTAAGGCTGGCCAGTGTGGCTGTGTTCTGATCCTCAGGCAAATTTTATTTATTAAAATACGAGTGAATTGCCACTACAAGGAACAGAGCAGGAACACACACACACACACACACATGCACATGCACGTACGTGCACACATGCACACACACCCAAATATGCGCACACACACACATGGTAGAAATGGATGCACACACTGAGATGCGGGAAGACCGTTGGCTGCTGATTGGTCAATGGCAAGGACTACCCTCTCCCTGTGGAGTTCCACTTCTCACTGAGCAAGTCAAAGAGAAGGCTAAAGACATCAGGTCATACCAAAGAGCAGGGGTGCATGTGGTGTCTGAGGGAAGAGCAGCAGAAGGAAGTCATTCCCTTAGTGAGAGCAGGGCACGGCTGGGAAACACAGGGGATGACTGTCTCACAATCCAATGACAGCTTCGAATCTTTGCGTGGGAAGACATCCATCGTCTATCGCTAAGGACTTTCCACCTGACATTTTAGGAGACCCCAAATAGTTATTTCATTTTTCTCTTACTCAATACATATTCTCTGGTTAATTTTCAACAAGTGTGAACATACAAAATGAACCCTACAGAAATTAAAATTTAAAAGACATACCAGGTATAGTATAAATCCATAACTCTTATTTGTTATTTGTATATAATTCTTCTATGTTGAGAAATACACCATTAGTTGAATTGTGAAGGAATACTTATTTATTTAAAGCCCTCAATATGAAAAACCAAAGCAAAGCAAACGAGTTTTAACATGCAGACTGGAATTCCCCAGTGCGTGGAAGAGACAGTAGCACAGGTTTGGCCAGCAGTGCCCTGAACACTCTGTGATGTCGACGTGTCAGTGGGTCTCTTCTGCCCAGCTAGGAAAGCGCATGTTCATCAATCCCCACACGCCAGCTATACAGGCCGCTAACACACTTGCCAAGACATGGTGATCTTCCGTGATTTCTGCACAGCTCTCCCTCCCGAAAGCCTTCTTTTCCTCTGCTTAGCCCCTTTTACCCTGGGCCCATTCCCTCAGAGGCTCCTCTGCATGAAAGCAATAACCGGGAGTGGGTCATAACTCCAAGCCTGGTTGCTAACAGGAGGGCCCTGTATCTATCTGCTTGATAGATTGTCCCCAGGACGCCATGTTGCTCAAAAAGCTTCTCTCAAGTTTCATATGACCCTCGCGGGGCAAACACGCCGCAGACAGCCTCCTGAATCAACGCACCCTTCCCAGTAAATACTAATTCTACATGGCAATCGGATAAAACAGCTACCCCCAGCTATAAATCCCCAGGAAGGGAGTTTTTAATAAAATTTCAAATTCAGCCTTCTTTCGAAGGCCAAAAAAGAGAAAACAGCAGGCCATAAATAAATCACATGCTGAATGAGTCAAGATGGTATAATTTTGAATACATGATTTTATTAAACTTTAAAAATAATAGACTTTTGGACCTAGACTAAAAAAAAATTATCAGTCCCCTAATCAAACAAGACAGGTCCCACATGCCCTCAAGCCTTGCTCCTTATACATATATAGAAGCCTCTGCTCTGGATCTACACAGCAAATGCAGGGTTTGTTCTTCCCCATGCAGGTGACTGCTAAGTCTGTCAGAAGTAAAGAAAGAAGGTATATAGAGAAAAAGAATTCACCAAGTTTTCCTTCTACAATAGTATTTTATCCTGGACATCTTAGTCTGTCTCTGTCTCCTGTGTGTGTGTGTGTGTGTGTGTGTGTGTGTGTGTTTCAAAATACTGTATTCAAATGCTGCATTAAGGGGCCAAAGAAACCTATGTTAATCTGCATCAAATTAAGATAACACATACTTGAGTCCTAGAACATGGAGGAGCCAAGCCGGTACTCACCTGGAAGCTTCACGTCCACTGGCGATCATTCACAGTGCTGGAAGGCATGATGCGTGCTACCAGAACAGAAAAGCACTCACCAATCTCATGCATCTGTGAACTCTGGGTGGTGCAAGACACGCCCACTGGTGCAATAGTGAGAGGAAAGTCATGGGAGTGACCAGGATATCCAACAGCTTTCTGATGAATTTAAGGCCTCCTCCACAAGTCGAAACACAGAGAAGACTCTGTGACTTCTGATAGGCCACCAGTTCTAGTGGATAACCTACTAATATTATTTAGCTAAATGGGCACCATTTTAAACTGGCTGCCAGTGAATTACTGTTATACCCACAGTTCATCACATCTCTCGACCATCGTCATAGAAATGCCCATGCATAGTCTCAACCAGACAAAAATCCCAGCATGCACAGGGGAGATGGGCATGGAGTCCCACCCCTAGGGAAGGAGCGACTGATTACTGATGATTGCTGAGATGGGGGAGTCAGTTTTCCTTGAACTATAGTCACTGCTAAGTCTTCCACCATCCAAGAGGTTGTTGGCAGAGTCAATTCTACTTGATGGTTTGCAACGTGATATTAAGCATGATCCCGCAGCAGGGTCTTGCTGCGGGGGGAGAAAGCAGAACATGTTCTAAAAAGGATTCTATCATCCATCCTCTGTGTGATAGGTGAGACAGTAATCGGGAATGATTGTATGAAGCATGTAGTCAGTAAAGGGTGTCTCAGAGCATCAGGGGGTTCAGAAGCTCCAGACTTCCAGGGTTGTTCTGGGTCCCACTGCTACATTCTAAAGAGCATGGGTTATACAGGCACCGCCAGGTGCACGTTGAAATGTCTTGTCTCACTTTCACAGGGTGTCCAGCTCCTGCCAGCCCAGGCTCTACATATCTTCCTGTGCTCATTGCATGCACAGGCCAGGGTTCCCTGCTGGTTCCACTGGGATTGTGACTCTGACCTCCACTTCTCTTCACTCTGGAGATTAGAGGGTTTTTAAGTTATGTAAATTTCTCTGTTAACATAAAAGGAAACCGTGGCTCTTTATCCATCTGTACCCCCATACACTGCAGAATAACCTGGCACCTGTACAAAGCTACTGCCAACAAACTTCCCCATCTCTCTCTGAAACAGCTACAGAGAAGCAAGGATGTCTAAATTCCAGTTTCTAGAATGGACAGTTAAAGTTCAGACACATAAACTAAGTCACTGAGTCATGAACAAATTGAAACAGAAGGCAAGACTCGATTTCCAGTCTCAGAACCATATGTCATTTAAAGGGATATTAATTATGGGCGATGTGCAGATGTGCTGGCAAACGGACGGTCAGCCTCGAGCCCAAGGATGAGCAAACAGAACAGCACGGGGCAGCGGCAAGTAGATTCGAGCAGATTCCACAGCCACCCGCAGCCCCAGCCATGCTAAGTTTCTTAGTGCATTCTATGTGCCAGGCTCTTTAACATAATCATTCCAAATCCCCAGAATTATGCCCTAAAATCATAGACTTATCTTTTTGTGGTATAGATCAAGAGGGCAAAGCTAATAGAAGTTAAATACTTAATCTCAGGTCACAAAACTGGTTATTGCAGAGTACGAATTTGGACTAGGGCTGCTAGCTTGAGGAGACTTCTCTAATTTTACTTCAGTGACTACCCAGTTCCAGCAAGTGCTTCTTACACAGAACAAGCACTACATCCAGAAAATATGAGAGGCCACCACTTACAATATTGAAGCATTAAGCTTCAATGAAAGATAAGTTTTTTGTTCAAATCAGATTTTTTTCATAAAAATAAATACTTTTATGTGCCTGAGTTTTTAGTCAGGCATTCAGTTTGCCATTCTTTATTTTGGAGCCCCCTTCCACACATGTAGACGCTGAAGCTGGAAAAGGCTATGACATGTCTGTGAAGCCAGTCAACAGCAACCTGCGCCTTCACATGTGACTTCTTGGTTTTGAAGACCTGACTTCATCGTTAACAGCATGCTGGATCTCCACTCAAGTCTGGCTATGAACATAACACCAGGAAACAGGAATAAATCATGAAAGGAAGGAATCAGAAACTTACGCCATAAAACCCAGACCGACAGCAGCTGTTGTCACCAAGACACTCTGTTTGGAAGGCCCTGGATGTCAACATCAAAAAGCCTGAAACCCAACATGCAGCCAAGCTTTTAGTAGTCCTGAGATGTTTTCACGGTATAGACATAAAACAGGTCTAAAATAGACCCAGAGTTTTAAGAAGATCATTTCAGGTTTTAAAATATGAGGCCAGTAAGCCAATAGATTTTTCTGATTTCCACATAATATCCACTTATCACTGAATAAGGAAAATACATGGGGATACTGAAGGCTAAGTCGATGACCTTGCTATTTTGTGAGTAAACACACACAGTCTCAAATTCCTAGTAACAACAGATCCCCTTTCCATGTCAAATAAAGTAAAGTCAAGCCCTACTAAGCCTGAGCCATTGCAAACTTTCCTACAGATCTAGGCTTATCCATCCAGAAGACACCAAAATTCAATCTTAAAAGGAAAAACCCAAGATGGCCAGCCCTACAGTTCTCTGGGGGGAAGACCCTGTGTTTGTTCTAAAAATGTCACTTTAAAAACTCATAAGATAATGTTCTGGCTCAACAAAAGCTGAATAAAATTCAGAGTTTGGTAGAGTTTGAATTTGTCATGGCTATTAAATAGACAGACGATATAAATGATGTTCCTTCTGAGATGGGCTGTCGCCTTGATTTTCGCTGGTAAAGAGAGATACATGGAAGTACCCGCGGTAAAACTGAGTAGCTTCATAAGCCAAACCTTGGATTAAGGCTTCCTCTGTATTGTCACCTTTAATCCTCATGAATGTTCTACCTGTGACCAGTGAGATGACTCTGTGGATAAGGCGATTGCCACCAAGCTGGATAACATGAGTTCAATACCAGGACCAAAAAGGTAGAAAAATAAAATGGATTCCTAACTGATCTGTACGTGGGCATACACACAAAAATCATTAAATAAACCTGCAAAGGTTCTCTGAAAGTTCCACATGTGCAGTAGGTGGGACAGGGAAGGGGACCTTGGTAAGATTAAGGGTGAGCTGCATACCCGGATGACTCCAGCAGCTGCCCAGAAACCCAAGGTCTTGATTTTTATTCTATGGAATCTCAAGGGATGGAGCCAAGCCAGTGGGACCTTCCTGGGACCTTCCTCCCAGGCACAAAGGTCATCATTTCTTCTATTCCTTGCCATTGAGCGGATGGGGGCACAGGGAAACAGTTTACAGTGTGGGTACCATCGTAAGGGGTGAAAAAAAATGTACAATGAGTGAATGTGGAAGAAAAGGTCTATTTTCCTTAAATTGTCTCATTTAAAATTTTAGGAGCTTTCTTCATCTTTCTGCCATCAGGTCTCTGAGCTCCTTCCCATCTCTGACTGTTCAGAGGATTTTCCTTGTATCCATCAAGGTATCTTTGGTTTTAAGAAGGCCCAGAAAGAAAAGTCCCAGAGAAAACCCACAAAACTAGATACACGAGTTACATATTTTATCCTATACTGAGAAATGGCCATAATTTCTTGAGGTCTTCTGTCTCCAGACTATGGACTTAGGAGAAAGTTAGAGTCTGGGGACTGGAGACTTGACTCGGTCAGTGGGCTAGTGCTCCTGGCTTATGCATGAAGGCCTGAGGACAGCTTCCAATACCCAAGGAAAAAGCAGGCATGGTTGCCCAAATCTATAACCCCAGTCCTGTCAGAGGTGGGTGGGGATGAGGAGGTAGGGGGTGAGGGGCAGGACAGACAGGAGGATTCGTTACAGCTGGCTGGCCACCAGCCTGGCTTCATGGGCAGCAACAGACTCTGTCGCAAGGGACTAAGGAGAGACTGATAGTATGCTGGACACCTTCTTCAGGCTTCTCCACATGTAAGAGCACTCATACACCACACCACACCACACCACACCACCACACACACACGCCAAGCAACAGCTCTGCTGGTGAAGGAAGCTTATGCTTATATGAATTTTATTTTTAAGAAAAAAACACTTATTTATGATCTTAGTGACAGAATGAATGATTTCATATACCTCTGAAAAAAACTGAAGCTGGTTCCAGACTTGCCTTCAGTTTCCAGTTTGCCGGGTTTACTATTCCCACTAAGAAGGTCAAGAGTTCACCAACATTTCAGAGCTTTGAAAGCGCAGCCTCAAGATCAGCACACACTACCTGTCAAAGCTAATATAGACACACTGGGCACGTCTACATCCTGACTCAATCCAGTAACTACTGTCTTGTGATACACGCACAGGGCCGTGTGTTCACTACAAATGGTTTAACCAGAATGGCGAAGAAATAAGGCTATCCCCAATTACAGGATATAATAGGGATCACACAGAAAGAGGGGACAAAGGTGGTTCAGGCCACTAGAATAAGAAGACTCTGAGTGTTAATTGCTGTGGATCATTTCGGGAAAAACAACCCACTTCCC
This sequence comes from Alexandromys fortis, assembly GCF_014885135.2. NCBI lineage: Eukaryota > Metazoa > Chordata > Mammalia > Rodentia > Cricetidae > Alexandromys > Alexandromys fortis. The sequence continues at coordinate 3,948,333 of NW_026067942.1, read as the reverse complement.
TTAAGCATTCATTGGATCAAGCAGCCTACTCCCTCGCTCTCTTTGTGACTTGGAAATGAAAGCTTTGCTTTCTTGGTCTCTGAGAGAGGGTTTGGTGCACGCGTCAGCTGAGAGCCAGCAGACACGCTGAAGGGCCCTCCCGTCCCTGGAAATGCCCAAAGGGGTGGATCACGTAGGGAGTTTTGAATTTCATTAGATACACTATTTGTTCAGCTAGAAAGAACTGTCACATTGTCAGACTAATTAGAAACCTGGAAGGGGATGGCCAGAACACCCACAGGAATGGGTTGCCTTGTACTTCAAATCACCTGACCAGTTTTGTTCTTTTCTCTTATAGAACTTTGCTAGATGCAGGCACTGGACTTAAGCCTTTGCTTTTGACGTGTGATTTCATCTCAGTATTTCCAAACACCTTAGTATTCTTATTATTTTGAATATCATAATTTTCATCCAATTAGTTTTTATACAATATTGCTATTTTTCCGCTTGATAAACATCCTATGTTTTGAGTCTATTATGCATTAGAAAAATAATTAAAAACACATACAACAAAAATAATATTTGACTAATTCCATCCTATTTTTAGATTAAGTCTGTGTACGCACATGGGTTAAAGCAATTCTCTGAGAAGCGAAGTGTTAATGGATTTAAAAAGGGTCACAAGTACTTTAAGAAATGTGCTCTGTCTCATATCCACCCCACTCTCAAGAAAGGGGACCTTTAAAATATACTTAAATTTAAAAATTGTTCTAAATAATATAAAGCAAACTAAAAACAAAAGAGGACATTTAATTAATTACACTTCTTTCAATGTATCTAACAAGAAAATAGAGCAGTGAACCTAACTTGGACAAGGAAGCAGAGATGCTACTGTGTTTTAGAATAACACTTTTATCTTGTCACTGACTCTACTGGTCTCGCAGAGAATCAAATACTTAAAATGAAGTCATCTTTGAAGAAAAATTTTGGCCATTTAATGATTGAAGGATCAGAAGAATTTTCTTCAGAAACTCATGTTAACCATGACCATCATTGCAGCTCACATTTAGGCTCATATTTGATCAATTAACTAACGAGGACTAGGTGTGCAAGACTTGGACCATATGCAAAGCATCGCTTCCATTTGGTTGTGTCCCCCATCTGTGCACATTTACAGCAGAATCCACTCCTGGGTGACCACAAGGGGGTGGCAGGTGCTTAGGCCCCAGAGGCCTCTTGAATCCGTTCAGTGTCTATAGGAGGAGACTCTAGAGCACTCTCTAGTCTTTCTGTCATGGAAGGTTAGGGCGAGCAGACAGCTCCGTTTGAGGAAAATGTGCTCAGGCCAGACATCAAACACACTGGTGTCTTGGTCTTGGAGTTTCCAGCTCCAGGACCTGAGAAACAAGTTCATGTTATTGATAAGCTTTCCAGCCTGCAGCAGTTTGCTACAGCACCTGAGTGGGTGAGGACGGCCTCTCAGCTCACAAGGTCGCAACCTTCACATTCTGCATTTGGAGAGGTAAACAATAGTGAGAAGAAAGAAATGAAAGCACAGGTATTGATTTCAGCTCAAGGATCATAGAGCTCGAATCAAATTCTAAAATAAAAACTGACAATTTCCCAGGCTGAGCACGTTTTCAAGAAGGCAAAATATGCCTAGTTTGACTCGCAGCCCATTTGACAGTTGCTTACATAAATAGTTAATGTAAAGAACATGTGTATCCAGGATATTATAATAATTATTTCTAGCAATTTAGTCATGTAATTGTTCCCTTCTATCGCACTGGTATAGACAACATATGGAATTGCTGCAAAGGGCTTTTATCTCTTTCATGTATAGACCCTTGGGAATTTAGAACGCTAAAACCAATGCACTCTTGCTAAGGTCCCTTCTCCAGTTTTGTATGAGAATTTCAACCCAGCCACAAACCCTCAGACTGACAACAGCGTCCTGCCTACAAGACACACTAGTACAGTGATGACACAGGCTTGTGGGAATAACCAACTATCTGATTTGACTGAAGGCCCACTCCACAGGACAGAATCCATACCTTGTCACACTCAGCCCTAAGTGGGATGTCCTCATCAAATCCCTCTCCTCAGGACTCAGTAAACCTGCGGAAGAGGAGGTGGAAGGAGTCTAAGAGACAGAGTAGATGGGGGACACCAAGAAAAGAAAGTCCTCTAAGTCAACCTGATCAAAATGTATAAATTCATAGAGCCTGAGGCAGAAGACAAGGGGCCTTCAGGGGGTCTGCATCAGGTCCTTTGTGTGTATGTGGCTTCCAGTTTAGTGTTGGTTATTTTTTGGGAGGGGGGTACTTGAGACAGGGTTTCTCTGTGTAGCCTCCGGCTGTCTTGGAACTCACACGGTGGACCAGGGTGGCCTCGAACTCAGAGACCCGCCTACTTCTGCCTAGCCAGTGCTTGGATTAAAGGCATATGCCACCTCACCTGTGTAAAAGACTTGCTTTCTATTACTACTCAAACTTATTTACCTTAGTGTATTAAAATTTTCCTTATGTTATAAAGTTGGGCATAGCAGCAAGCCTGACCTGAAAGAACATGTTCCTAATTCCCCAGGACATTCCATGACAAGGCTAATGCTCACTGGCCTTATTGCTTTACTTCCATCTGGAGGGTTAAATCCTAGAGCTACCTTAACCTCAGGGATCGACTGTCAGCAAAAGCCTGGGCACTCCAAGGCAGTTGCCATAGTCACTGTGCCGCGTTCTCCATGTCCCCAGAATCATCAGCCTTAGTCTTCCTATGCGAACCTTATCATCTCTTCCCATTACAAATGGAAAATCTGGGGCCACACACGATGCTCCAAAGCACTCAGGGTCATATAGAGGACAGGATCAGACATTAAGATTTAAACCAGGCTCTGTGATTTTAGAAACCTGAATGTCAATAAGAATATCTTGCTCGTGTGTGAGTGTGCATATTGGTGCTACAGAGGAGGGATTGGGTGGGACACACTCACGGAAGTCATTTTTATCCTATATGACATTTTCCTAACACAGAACCTATACTCTTGTCTTTTCCAAGAAACTAAGGGTTTGCAATTGATTTTTTTCTAAGAAAATAGGAATTGAGAAAACAAACAAACAAAAAACCCCTAAGACTTCTAAGACCATTTCCCTGGTTATAAGGCCTATAAGGTTATATGAAATTTAGGTTTAATCCTTTGTGAGAATCTCTTAAATATTCTTAAATCTTACAGATTTCCGAATAGGCTGCAAGCGCTCCCGACCTCCACTACAAGACAGCGTGTCGCTGTTAGACACACTACCAGAAATTACTGTATGTTTTATTAAAACCTATTTTTCTGTGTGTCTGTCATGCTCTCCTTTTTATCTAAAACCCTAATTTAGTTGTTGTTCCCTTAGGTACAAAGTACACAGTTCATAATTCATTTGATATAAAATGTCACTTTAGATTCTTGCCCTTCTTTGATAAATGAGAAAAAACATGTACATTTCAATTTCCTCAACGCCAGCACGGCCAGGAGCAACCCCCTGTTGTGCTTCTCAAAGACCTTTGTGTTAAATTAAACATCAAGGTCCAGAAACTGTGGGGAGGGGATCTCCAAGGCAGAGAGAACCGACTGCATATACACGAGACAGACGAAGAGACCCCGTGCCTTTCCCACCCAAGTCCCTGCTCCCAGGCGGCTGCTCTCATCCGCAGATTACTGCTCCCTCACAATTTAATAGGCCGCCGCCAGTCTGCTCATCCGGCCCATACAGTTCTTCAGTTGTCATAAGCATTTGAAGTAATAAGAATAGCTGCTGTTGTTGCGGGGGGGGGGGGGTGGGATGTGGTCAGAGGATAACTTGGTGAGGTTCCTTTTCTCCTTCCGTCCTGTGGGTTTTGGGGAGTCGACTTGAGTCACTGGGCTTAGAGGCAAGCAGTTGGTAGATTCATCACGGAAAATAAAAACTTAGATGTTCACCAGTTTATTTTTCAACATAGTAGTGAGAATGAGTATACGTTTTCGCTTCACGTGAATCGTGTTTTACAATCTTTAAACAGTAGCCAGCACCCCCTGACACACCAGCTGGTCCCTTCTACGCAAACCCTCATGACTCTTTACCAAGCCACCAAGGAAGACCCCGTGATCAAATCACCAACAAGTGAAGATGCTATTTGGGGGATCCCGTGGGTCAACAGGGACTCTGGTCCATTTCTTCAACAAATGTGTAATTTGAGAGACATCCTTCTATAATTCATAAGAGTCAACCAGAATATTCACGACATTCCTACTAAAGGTTTTCTTTAATGTGTGTGTGTGTGTGTGGGAGGGGAGAGGGCAGTCATACACATGTATGCTGATGAGTGCAACATGTGTGCAGGATTACGGAGGTCGGAGGTCAGCACGATGTGCCCTTAGCTGCCCTTCACTTCATTCTTTGTGATATACTCTTTTGCCGAGCATGGAGTTTGCCAACAGGCTAGACTGGGTGGCCAGCTAGCTCCAGCGGTCGGTCCTTCTCTGCTTTCTCCACAGTGGATCGCAAGAAGGTGCGCGCGTGGATAACATGTTTGTGTGGGTGCCGCAGGATCAAATTCACATCTTCCTGCTTGTATAAAGACAAGGCAGCTGAGGCATTTCTCAAGCCCCCAAATTCAGATTCTGATGGAAAAGTGTCCCTCCTTTCTGACCAGAAGACACAGGTGAACGCTGGGGTAGCCATCTCAGGGACTTTCTCCATGTATTCCTGTGACTAATGGCGGTGGATTCTATAACATCGACAGCGTTCCACTGCGAACAAATGCCTCTGCCAAACCAGAGAGTTTTAAAACTGTCCACGGAATGGCGTTTAGTAATATATTCTTTCATTCATTTGTCATTGTCCTTGCAGAGGTAGACTTTTTGCCTGTCTTTCAAGGACTTTTTTTTTCAATTTTAAAAAGTTAGTTTCACGAGATAAATTGCATGTCTTTACAGGAGCACACACTATGCTCAATCAGAAAATCAGATACACTCATTTCCTCTGAGACACAGAGAGAATTAACAGAAAGATCTGAAATTTAATACGGGCCCAATGAGACGACGAGTCAGTAATTAACAATAACGACGCCATTCTGACACACTAATGTTGGGTAAATGTATTTGAACATGCTTTAATGAACTTCTCTGTGCAGCACCTGCATGGATCTTCTGCAACAGCAAACAGAAGAGAAAAATCTAAATTTTCACATGAGAGTCAAAGGAAGACCTGTACATTCCAAGCTGAAGTCTTTCATGACCCGGAAGTATAGAAAAGACGCTTTCCTAGAAGGCAAGGCCTTCCCTACACGGAGCAGCCGAGTGCCAACTCAGCAGTCTTTTTTTCTGAGTGTGCAGTAGATTTTGTTTTTTTAAATTGAATTCTACATATTTTTAAAAATTACAAACATATTATTATTATTTTGTGTTTATGCATGATGTGTATATGTGCATGCACACGGGCCATGGCATTCCTGAAGAGGTCAGAGGTCTGCTTTGTGGAGCTGATTCTTTCCTCTTAGGGGGAGTCCAGGGATGAAGCTCAGGTCACCAGGCCTGTGTGGCAATCACTTTTAAGGCTGAGACATCGTTCTAGATCTACTTTATGTTTTTATTAATTCATGTATGTGGTAGGAGTTCCAGGCTGCACCTGAAAGAAAGATGTTGTTTAACTTTTTGGCGGAAAGTTTGTCCTTGTAACCACCTTGGGAGTGGATGGGGCACGTTGGTTGTCCCTTTACTGTCTCTATAGACTGTGCATGGTGGTGTATGGCTCTACACCGTGCTACTCTGTGAGGCTCGTGAAATATGTCTCTGACTTTTCCCCTCATTTGTCATATGCTACAGTGGAAAGCATCAGTGGGTCAGTTCACTCAGGGACATGCTCTGATCCCTTCACCAGGTTTTCACCTTCAGTGGCTCAGCCAATCAATATGCTTCAAATTAGATTAGACACACATGTAGAGTCAAGTTACTTCTTTAGCTCCCATTGAAGGGCGGGGCCTAAAAAAGCATGCTACCTCTGCGGGAGAAGCTAGGGAGGCTGATGGAAAGGCTCAGATGTCCAGGTTCATAGGTCTTGGAGTTCGTCTCCTAGTGGCAAGGCCTAGTGACAAATGGACCTTGCTTCCCAAACTTGTACAGAAACCAAGGCTGAAGAGCAGCTTCCTCATAGACTTTGGGAGAACTGAGTTTTTGTATGATCAAAGCACACTGTATGTATATATGCAAAACACAACAAATCTCATTATTTTATACAATTACTATACGCTAATAAAAAAGTAAAAGAGAAACACCTGCACCCAGTGAGGGCTCCATTGGTATAAATAACCACTCTATCAAAGAACTCTTTTTGCCAAATAAAACACTGCATCATCTTAATGGTCCTCCTGGCAACTAGTAATTGCATCAGGATACTCTGTGGAGTTGTATTTACGAACTTCTAAAAGGAAAAAAAAAAAAGTCAAAAAGCTAACTCTTCTGGTCTAAGAGCCAGAAACCCCTGGAATCTGTGCTAAAGATGTAACCAGATCATGAGATGCTCATTGAGGAGAGCCAGGGGGCAGAGACTCAGGTTCAGTTACATGGACATCCTGGTAACAGATGTTCTGTGAAGGAATCCAGGAGCAGAGGAAATTTCCTCAGCAGCATCTTCACGGTAGGGTCATTAGCGTTCCTCAGTGCATAGACAGTGAGCCTGCTGCTCTCTGGTGCTGCTGGTGTCCTCGGCATCTGGAACCAGCTGCCCAGGGTGTCTGTCTCCATCCCATTCAGGAACGCTGTGAGGGAGACCTCTGTCCCTAAGAATGTTAGGCCCGGAAAACTGGCTGACCTATTTCCCTGCCGGAATTCGGTGACCTACTTACGAATGTGAAATACAGTTGTGAAAATGGACACGTGACATGTTTGCTTTGTGCGCATTTTAAAGATGATCTAATTCCACGGTTGTCAAACTAGAATATCTGAATGACCTGCACTGGGGGACAAAGAGAGGGAATCACTAACACAGAGCTTCCATCTCAGATAAGCTGGCGTGGTAGTTGGAAGGTAGGACTCAGGAGTTTGATCTTGGGGTGCTAGGAAGATGCTCGTGGTTAGGCCCTTGAATCATAAACAACAAGCATGAAGCAGGCACAGAGTTCAGATTTCCACATGCCTGCACGTCATATGGGCAGGGAAGCCCACTAGCTAGCCAGACTGGTCACAAGGGTAAGCTCCACGTTCAATGGAGAGACTCTGCCTCAGTGAATATGATGAAGACTGATTGAGAGAGACACCTGTTGTCAATCGGTGGCCTCCACATATGTGTGTAGTCATATGTGCATGCATGCCTGTATACATACAAACAGACATATAACCCGTACTCATCACACACGCGCACTCAAGGAAACGCATAGAAGAAATCTGGACTTGGAGTAAGTTCTCAGGTAATGGAATGACACACACTAGGGGAAGCACTGGTGGGGCTCAGGTCTGAGAATTCCGCCATCAGAAGCCCCAGACACAGAAAAACACTGAGGCCAAACCTAGTGGTTGAGAAGAAGAAATACTGTTGGTGAAACTCAGCACTGAGACCTGTGAGAGGAGAAAGACGTTCTCAGGAGACTAGTGGTGTAGTGACTCTAGGGGCATCTCCAGGACAAAGGAGAACCTCCAGGGCAAGGGAGCACTTCTAGGCCAAGAGAGCATTTTCATGGCAAGCCAGCAGTCACATAGTCTTAGGAGTGATTGTTTTATTTCGTATCAGGCTTGTTTTTGGAAATTCCCTCCTTTGAGTCCTTAGACAAAAGCTGGCACACACCAAGCCTCCTGGTTTGATATTGTCTGCAAGAAGGCTAAGGGTGTTGTTCTCTACTTTGGCTGTCTCCCTCCAAGCATCTTGCTTCCAAGTAATAAAGCCCAACTCATAGGCTAAAATCATGAAAAGAGCTAACTGGCTCCTATGAGAGGAAAATCCAGACAAAGAGTTTGTCTTCTGTAGTATTAGATTCAATATGGCCAGTGCAACCACCAGATTGCAGCCTATCTTCTATAGGTCATATGGAGTCTTTACTTATCACTCATGGGGCTGTCCCAAGTAGAATAGCAGGAAGCTGCCTGGACCTCCAGTTTATTTGAGTTTTTAAAGGAAAATCTGCACTTGTGATATATGCAGAAGGACAGCTATGGACACCAGGAGCAAGCAAGCTTTGTTTCCAGAAGCAGAGAGATAGTTACGTGGTCAGGCAGTTCTCTTAACCTTAAGGGCAGGGACATGTTGCATAGGAATTTGTGGCTGGTTCAGAAACAATCAGAGAACAGTTTACCCAAGAGAGTTTCAGTGGTTAAAATACATTTGAGAGTGGACGCTTGTCATGAGATGGCTTCACTAGTTCAGCAGACCCCTACACTTTGCTCTGACCCACTCTTCTTTCTCCATGCTGGCGACATTTGCAGACCTTCACAAAAGCAATAGCTGGCGAGAGATTATTCATAGAGTCCAAGGATTCGTGTGGCGGGCACGTGCCCCTGTTGACAGAGTGCTTTGTTTCACGGCTCTGATGGAACACACAACACACATGAGAAACAGAACAATGGAGCCCATGCTCATTCTGAGAGGGAAGGTAGATCCCTGGAGCCACAGGACGAGTCAAGGTAGGTTGTACAAGAATGAAAGATAAAGAAGCCACTGTCATTCGCTGAGGAATCGGTACTGCAGCTCTTCCTCATCTGAGGGCAACAGGTTCTGAGACAGATACCCTGGGAGATCCCCGAAACCACAGAGTACAAAACTGCACATACAATGCCTTATCTATACACTCATCTGCCACACAGCCTCAGAGCTCAATGGACTACAGAAACAGAGTGCAAACCAGCAGCACAACAAACCAGCAGGAATTGTCTGCCTTCCTAATTTCCCTGATTATTCTTATCATTGCTTTTACCAGCCACACATGGAACTTGTTTTCTTTACATCTTGAGCTGATAGTTTCTACCATTTTTATTTAAAGGGAAAACATTACAGCTCGGATGCCTTGCGCCCTGGTTGCCTGTGACCCCTACTTTAGTGCTTTGACGGAAATGTGGGTGAGTTAAAGGCAAGCCCTGGGGGAGAACAGGACAGTTGATCTGGTAACTGAGGTGGTAGCGGGTAAAGAGGAGCTGAGGAGAAACATACATCATGGAAACTCTGAACCAAAGATGGAATGAGAGCATTCAATTTAAAGCTCTCAAACTGTTGGCTTTGGGAACATTCTAGTTAATGATTTAGACCCCAGTTGACCCCCATAACTGAGACGGAAGAAAAGGAGCAGGGGTTAGCAGATATTTGTAGTATCTCTAGGGTTTGCCTAGAGATACTACAAATGCTGAGAGACAGAGGAAGAAGGCCACCCCAGTCCCCTCCTCACCCCGCATCATTCAGCCATTTGTTCTGTACTCTGGGAGATAAGACATCATCCATTACAATAAGCAGGGAAGTCAGCACAAAGCCAAAAGCAACCGCTGACGTATGAGGACCAGGTGTGACTTCCGAGTTAGTCACCTGTCTTTTAAGAACGCCTGCTTTCCACACTTCCAATTTTTTGGTTGGACAATTGCCACCTGCACACTGAAGTTTTCTTTGTACCAATCAAATTAATAATCAGAATAGGACAGGGGTTGGGAGGGATATTCCACTAAAGTCATGGTCTATTATCCATTAAGAAAGCATCTAGCAACTCTGGACCAGGGCAGTCTTTCCCCATGTATGGAGCTAAGCGAAGGGAATGTGTTACTATTTACGTTGTTAATGAAGAGATTGGGGTGAGCCCCTGGTGACAAGGTTCATTAAGGATTTCCTTAGTTCCCTAAGAATGGCTATACAGGAGGGTAAATGTTCACAGGATTTTATGCAAGGCAGGCATTGAGTTGCTCTATGATAAAGGAGGAGAAGAAAGGAATGATACTATTTTCTAAGAAATAAAAGAAACATTTCTTCGGGGCACTCTAAGAATTCAAATAAAATTTCAAGCTGCATTTAAACAGCAAAGCCGTCACATCGACATGAGTTTCTTTTCACCTGAAGTTAAAGATAAACCTTCCTTCCGAGATAAAATGCAGACAGGAGAATTGTACTTACTCCTTTTAAAAATATGATTTTTAATATCAATGAAACTCAGAGAGGCAATACCTCCCATCTTTCTCCCTTGGTAAAGTAGGGAAAAATGTGATTTTCATTTAATTATTTTCTCAGTCTCTCCGCCTTGCCCCAGGATGCTCTGAAGATAGTACTTAATTGTGTGTGGGGGCATGTGTGTCTATATAAACCACAGGAGAATAGTATGCAAATGGGCACGGCTGCTAGCTCTTGGCTGGAGGCTTGCTGCGCGCTCCGTAAGTGCACTTCAAAGTTCGCTTCCTTCTTCCCCATAGCTCAGAAGTTTGCACCTCTCCAGACTGTTTTTATAAGCAGGAAGTCCACTGTCAAGACAATCAGCATAAAAAGTAAAGGAGACTTCACAAACGGTCACAGGAAAATGCCGCCCCTTCTCGGGCTCAGGATATATAATTTTATAAACGTGTATGTGAGCATGCGCACATGCCCAGATGCACACCCACAGCTACTGCACTGCAAACTATCCGTTTTAGGAAACTGAAGGTAAGAACTGGAGTCAAAGGGTCTGAGCATATATTAAAGACAGACACTGACACCCTGGCTCTGCTCTAATGAAATATTTAGGAACAAACACGAATAGAGCTAGACAGGGTGTTATGTGTTTTGAAACACATCTTACTTTATTAAGAATCTAAATACAGTTTATTTTGTGAGTTCAACTACTTTATCACCTTCAATGGGTTGAGGTTTTTTCCCTAGGATGAAAAAGAAATGGCAGCACATTTGGAAGACATACAGAGAAGGAAGACATTGTGCACAACTCCTCTGAAGATTCCTAAGAGCTGGGATATCCAGATATAAACTGCGTGGTTTTTAATATACCGAAGGCAAGGATGAACCATCTGTTTATGTGGTGGTGTGTGTGTTGTTTCAAGAACACTGTTCAGCTCTGTCTTAGGTCTTCTTTGGGTTCTTAGATTAATAAAAGACAGTCAATCTCCCCTTTCCTTCTGCCCTCTAGATACTGGAACACACCACACTAGCCCATTCTTTGTTTCGGTTTCAACGCTTTCAAGTGTAGAGGATTATTTTCTTTATTTTCATCGCTTTGCACACTTCTTAAAACATACTGTGGCCCATTGCATGTGGAAGTATCTACTAAAAATCTCACAAATAAATCAAGGTGGATGGATGGCCATCAGAATGCAGACATCAAACACGTGCTGAGCGGGTCTTAGAGCAGGCAAAGGGAAGTCCTACCTTTTTAAAAACTATGAGTTTGATTTATTTTTTGAGGAGCATCTTGTCATATTATTAAGAAATATCTGCGGGCGTGGAAGTCCAGTAGACTCTCACGGCTGCAGCATTGGGAAATGAAATAGGTGGCCCGAGAGTTCTATGTACCTACAGTCGACTTCTGGGGCCCCAGAACAAGCTTTGGGTTGAAATTATAGAAAAAAAATTAATTTTTTTTTTCGTTAAAAAAGCGAAGGAAGGGAGTAGGTGAAATCACTTGCCACCAGGCCCGCTTTTCTGAGTTTGTGCCCAGGTACCACATGGTGGATGGAGAGAACCCGCTCCCGAGTCTGTCCTCTGACCTCAACACTGTATCATTGTGTGTATGGCCTCCGATGAGATATAAATAAATTAATAAACAAACACTTGCATGAATGACATTAAGAGTCTCAGACTCATCTCCTGGTCAACTGAAGGAGCATGTGAATGATTTCCTTTTTTTTTTTTTTTTTTCAAGGCAGAGCCGTTGTTTCCCATGGCCTGAGCTAAGGGCTCGTCCTGTTCTCTTGAAGCTGGGTTCTCGAGAGCAGAGCATCTCCACACTGTGGGCTCACTCCCTGCTCTTAAACAGCATAGACTCTTTTCGTTAGCCATTCTTAAACGATTTTCTGAATGAACACACGTTTTCTATTTCTTCTGCACTGCACAGAGAGGGATATTAAATGACCTCTTAAGCTCAGAGATAAAATTCGACTGTTCACCACTAGCGCTCTGCTCGCCGAGAGACAGCTTTATTTTGCCAAAAGAGTTCATGTCAGCTGTGCTCCTCAGCGTCATTTTATAACTTAATTAAATGTTACAAAATTATGAGGATAGCAGAGATTAGTTTCTATAAGAATTAATTGTTTTATACAACTTAAAATTAGGAATTAATCATACTATCCTGTCAGTACTGTGAGGTTGTGAAAACAGAAAAACCCTGTAACTAGAGTCCACTTAATTATCTTTACATTTTTCTTCCCTTTTAAAGATTTGTGTGTGTGTGTGTGTCCATGTGTGTGTGACACAGGTGTGTTCAGTGGCCACGAAGGACAGAGAGGTTGATGTATTCCCTATAGCTGGAGGCACAGATGGTTAAATGCCACCCAACATGGGTGCTACAAACCCAACTTCAGTCCTCTGAAAGGGTGGCGAACATTCTTAACAGATGAACCATCTCTCCTGCCCCTAGTTCTGCTTTAACTTTAAATTGGGAATCATAAACTATGCTTTATGGATACAGTTTTTGGAAGAAGTATGCTAGACTCTTAAATGACAAATTAACTCCCTAAGAAAACAACTTGGCTCTATATAAAAACTTACAGGTAAATAATTAGCCACATGCAAAATTAGTATGTAGGTACCTGCTCTTAGTTGAATTATATTCAACATATATTTGTATTTATTTTTTAAAGTCCTGTTTTAATTACCCTTCTCAATAGCTAATTGAAAATGATGGTTAAAATGAAGAATTAAACACAACCTACAGAGACTTCAAGATGTCAAGAGTATGATGTTTCTGTAGTATGATGTCAATATTGACAAGAGTAAGACCAATAATGTGATGACTTCACTCTAATTTTAAACCCCAAAAAAAGAATGATTGTCTAAGTAAAAGACACGGGACAGCAGAAACAGTTTTCAATATAAGTCCTAATGCCCACAGCATGTTCTGCTCAGTCACCTATCCAGCAAATACTTTGTCTCAGCCTCTTGGGCTACAACCATTTAGAAACCAAACATTGTTTCTGCCTTCACAGCCCATCAATGTCTGATAAACTGACATTTTATCAGATGGCAGAGCTAAGAAGAAATCAGAAAGAAAACTTCCAGATTTTAGAAATAACTAAAAGAATTTTTGTAATCACCACACATTAAAGGAACACACTGTTCCTTCAAATATTGAGTTATAGACATTTTAATTAATTATTTTTCATCTATGTGTGGGTACACGTGTGCTGGTCAGAGAACTATTTATGGGGGTCACTTCTTCATTTTTACCCCTGTGAAGCACAATTTCTTATGGCTTTTGCTTTGTACCACATGCTGCAAGCTGGTATTCCAGCCTAGTATTCCAGGCTAGTACTGGCCTGCGAGCATCCAGCACGTTGTCTTGTCCCTACCTCAGTCTCCCTGATACGCGCACCTCTGCATCCTGCTTCTCATATGGAGTCCAAGGATTGAACTTGGGTCATCGGGCTGGTACAACTAAGCATTAAGTCATCTCCCTGGCCCCGAGTTATACAGATTTTAGGCATGATTTTATTGATGTAGATTTCTTGATATTTACACAAAAAGAAAATGCCCATATTAATTTTGCCGGTAAGAAAGATTTTCTTGTATCTCCTTCAAGGAAAAATGTAATAAATGGTTTTCAAAGTTTTGGGTGCCTATCTACTGTTCTTTTAAAAACAGGCAAGACTTGGACTGGAGAGCTGGCTCAGCAGTTAAGAGCATGTACTGCTTTTGCAGAGGCCCCTGTTCTGTTCTGAGTTCCCACATGTGGCTCAAAACAATCCATTACTTCAGCTCTATGGGATCCAACACCCTTTTCTGATCTCTGTTGGCACTAGACATACATGTGATTTGCATAAATACATGTGAGTAAATTACGGGTGCACATATAAATAAAAAAACCTTAAAAGATGAAAATAAAATAAAAGCAGGGAAGAAATATTTTATGTGTCTAATCTCCACATACAGGTCCCTACAGCACAGCAGAGCAATACAGGAAGCAAGCACTGAATGGTCCCTAACTACACAAATAAACACACTGCTCTTGCACCTGCCAGGTAATCCTATAAGGGGGAAATCAAGCAGCCCAATTCAGAGCTGTGAAGACTGAGGATGACTTGACTCGTCAGCTAGAGTGGAGGGGCCATGGAAAGACTCCTGAGGATGAACCACGTGTAGTCACTTTCCGGGTCTCTCTGTTTTCCGCTTTTAAAGAACACATTTCAGAAAACAATGACTTCCCCGAGCCTTCTATTTTAACAGAACATCTAAGCTGTAGGAATTCTAATCAAAGGTTGAAACCACCAATTTATTTATTGCCGGAGCAAACTGAATGGGGTTTAGAATTACAGGTGGTTCTGAGCTCCATCCTGGTTGAATTGAAACCGTTTAGATAAACAGAAGAAAAGGATTCCTTCTGCAAAAATAGGAAACATTCATAGAAAAATATAATCCGCTGTAGCTCGTCAGTGTGAAGTGTGTCAGTAATCATTTTAAACTATGCCCTTTCATGATCCCGCTGTCTCCTCCTGCTCTCTGAGTAGGTCTTTGATGTAACAAAGACAGTTTCAGACAAGATTTCAGTTCATCTGGAAAAAAAAAAGGTTTAAGTCTGGAGGCAAAACGCAGTGTATTTAAAATTTATACAGTCCATAACGTCTTTGTTCTGAACTTGAAGATCCCGCAGAACTTGGGAGCTCCTTCACCCTCATCTCTAAGCACATTCCTTCATCCTCGGCTGATTATCCGGCCACGGCGGCTTTAGCAGGCGCTTCCACCATTTAACTACATGCAGAGTCATGGCTGGCCCCTTCTGATCAATTGCCAATCCATACAGGTTTGACTGATAAAAGAGCCAATTAGATTTAAGCAAATTAAGGGACATCACCAATGTCAACCACTTATTAAACTGAAGACCGAATTCCATGCATACAAAACACAGATGCCCCGAGCCCCATTAAGTGCTGGAATCCTAACCCCATTAGTAACTCCAGACCTTGGTGGGGTAAAGGTCACAGGGAGGTTTCATATTTATGGATTAACGTTTGGATTCCTTTTTTTTTTTTTTTTAACTCTTTGCCCAGAACTTTTGTACCTGTCCCATAATGCTCTTCGAGAGCTTGGATTAAAGTGATCGTTCATTTCCCAAAGTACCTTAACACCAACGAAAATTATGTTGTAGAAACAATACAAAATACAGTGGTTGCAGGATTTCAGAATCCCCAGAGCACAGGGGAGGTGGGGCACGACTCCACAGATAAAAGCAAGAGATACTCCACCAGGATCCCAAAGACTAAAAATTTATTTTTTTATATACAAGGTTTTGGGGCCTGAGTATCATTAATCTACATACTTAGCCCTTGGAAGCAAACTTCAGATAACATGTGTTCATCAGATTTCCTTGTGAGTATGTGTGTGTCTTTGTTCTGGGTGTGCATGTGTATACATGCATGTGGAAGCCAGCGGCTGACATCCAGTGTCCTGCTCAGTCAATCTGCTCTTTCTTTATGGGGACGTGGTCTCTCGCTGGACCGGAGCTAATTCAGCTGGGCTCTCTGGCTGCTCTGCTCCTCAGCACTAGGTTTCTAGGTGTGAGCCATATGCCTGGAATTTCAAATGCCCTTCTGGAGCTTAAATCAGGTCCTCTTGATCTCAGAGCATGTGCTGGAGCCACTGAACCATCTCACCCGTGAGCCTTGTATTCTCACACTCAGATTCCCCATCAGTAAAAGACAGTTAGTTGGAAATGCGTGATGAGAGGTCTCACCAGCATCAGCCCAGAGACATGCGTGTGTGTGTGTGTGTGTGTGTGTGTGTGTGTGTGTGATGCATTGCCAGAAGAGTCCACCAGGGGGCATCATATCTTTTAGAGTTTGAGTGACAGGAAGTTGTAAACAGCCTGACAGGTTCTGGGAACCAAACTCTGAAGGGCCCTCCGCAAGAAGAGATTTTTACACTCTTAAGTGCTGAGCCACTTTTCCAGCCTGGCATTTAAAATTCTTAGGACTGCATTTTCCTGTCTTCTTTTCCCAAATTCCTGCATAAGCTAAGAGGTGTTCATCCTGTGCTCATCTGAGAGAAAGCCAGCAGTTAGGATCGGCAAGCTCACGAAACGTGGGGCTGTTTCCTACTTTAACTTTCTGGATTTCAGCTAGATATACAAGGCCACAGCCTCTCTCTACTGGCTGCTGTGCGTGGAGAGGTCGCAGCTTTGCAGCTGACTATCATATAAAGATACTCAGGTAGAGACTGGACCTGAGGGAAACTGAGGAATGATAACCAAGGGTAACTAAACTCTTTGTCGGGGTATGCATGGAGTATACGCACATGTGTGTGCAAATGCATATATACATATATGGATGCCAGGCGTCCTGATTGGTCACTTCACACCTGATTCCTTTGAGATAGGATCTCTGGCTCAACTACAGCTGTTCTGGTTAGCTTGGCTGGTGGCAAAGCACCCACAACACCCTCTTGTCTTGACTCCCCACAGTTTAAATCCAGGTACCTCCCTGTCTCCTAGTTCACGTGCCCAGTACTGGGATTGCAGGCATGCGGTCAAGCCCAGCTTTTCCAGGGCAGCTGACTGTGCAAACACAGGTCCTCATGTGTCTGCAGTAAGTACTCTTGCATGCTGGGCCATCTCTCCTGAGCATCCCCACCCCAGGTAACATTTGATAGCAAATATTAGGTAAAGAGAAACCAACAACATTCCCCCCTCCACACACATACACACCAAACTTTCGGTTATGGTGTTTTTGATGTATCTGAAAAGAACCCATAGCTCAGACTACTTCATTTCAAACCTCACATTATCCAGTGTGGAAAGACACGACGAGTTCGGCATTACCATCAGAGAGGTCGGCCACAGAGGGCAAAGAGATGGCACGGACTGTTCCAGCCAAACACAACACAAAAGCAAGCCGCACACAGAGGCGCCTCTGCCCACCGGTCGCCTTCCGCGAGCTGGCTCATTTACTGTCCACTTCGGTATGAAGCACAGCTCACTGGAAGGCATGCAAGATTTCTTTAATAACTCTCAGTGCTAATTTAATTCTACTTAAACACACATATTCCACTGGATGCCACATGCTTTCCAGCATGATTTTTATGTGTAAATCATCATAATATGTTTTCAGCTCATTAGGTAAAAGGAAGCATGAACTAAAACCTATTTAATCAATGAGCTATCACCTTTAAACTGCCACAAGGTCATAAAAAAGATCATTTCAAAGCGGCAAGTTTCTTAATTGTAATCAACAACAATCTAATGACGGGAGAAAATAAGTCCTAATGCTGGCAATAAAGTGACACACGCTCTGTCCCTAAAGGCACCACTTCCTCTCTGGGTGAAGGGTCACCTCCTGAATCTGGACTCCCGGGTACTTACTCTCGATGGCACACTGATCCCAGAGTGTGAGCCACAGTGGAGCCTCAGCTTTGGCACACACCTGTGAAGCAATGACGTAGCTAGCCCTGTTTCCGTGACATTGATTCTTGCATGGGCAAACACATCCTCACGCATGTATAGAGTGAGCAATAGGAATGTGCTATTTTACTGAGTCATTATCACTCACACACACACACACACGATCCTCTTAGGACACACAGGCTTAAATGCACAGACAATGCATGAAGTGAGCTCCTTTGTGAACACAGAATGAATTGCTAGGAACCGAGAATGTTCTAAGTCAGTAGGGATGCTGTCCATGGAGCACATAGTTATTAAAGTTCTTTGGTGCCGAAAGTTTGGGGGCAGGACAGACATTCCGTGGTCATTGAGTAGGTTTAGAAAGCCCACATTGGGAAACCCAGTTGAGCCGCGTTCTCCTACTCTGTAGCCTGATTCCCGTTCAGGAGCTATGAATACCAATCTGAGGGAGAGATGTCTTCTTACCACTGAGACCTCACAAATTGTTAGGACATGGGGTGCAGTCGACTGCACATTTTAGGATAATTATGCTTATTTTAAACTGCATCAATTTTAAATAGAAATATTTTAAAATAAACATACCCAGAATGCACTGCATTTCACACAGGAAAGGTGGTAGCGACGGCTAGGATGAAGTGGTTATTCAGTGTGTGGATGAGATGCTACTGTAACGGCCACTTGCCGACCCTTCCAAAGAGGACCTAGATTTAAAATGTGATATTGTCTGTATGTTCTAAGGAGGGGCAAAAGGGTTGTACTTTTTCACGATTCTCCAATAACTCCCGAACACTGATGCCTCCCCAACCATCTCCTTAGAAATATGTTGTCAAAACTAAAAAAGTTTAACAAAATTTGGCAAGTTAAAAAAATGAGGAAACAAACAACAAACAAACAAAACCATCAAACAACAACTTACAAATAAACACAATTACTAATAAACACAATTACTAATGTTTTTAAGATAAAGATATTCAGAGATACCTGTGTATACAAATATACACAAACACATGTGCACACACATATACATTCACACACACAAATAAACACACATGAATGTACATACATACACATACCACATGCACACACATATGCACACACATATGCACACACATAAGCACACACTATAAGAATTAAAAACAGACTCATCAAAGCAATAAAAGAATATAAATAATGAGTCTTCAAAAGACAAAACTGCCCAAACATTCAGAATTACAGCTGAGCCTCTGTTTTAAAATAAAGTGTCCCAAAGTCACTCAGTTCTAGGCTTCCTGTACAAGATCAGAAAGCTGAGAGCAGTTTTCAAACTCACCCGCTGGATGTATTTCAACAGACACGGGGTCACTGAGGATGCTGCTTTGGCTGTTGGAAGCATTCATTTGGACCATGTAGTGTGAGCAAGGAACCAAGTCGTGAACCAGCATCCAGAGATGGTTCCCTTCACTGCTGAGGGTGGTTTTTGTGCCACTGAGGAGGGTGTAGTTACCACCTGCTGGTTGAAGAGGAAAATTCCATTTAATGAGTATTTTCTTTGCTTACTTGAGTATTTTCTTGGGTTGATGAAGATGCAGTGCCAAGCTGAATGATCACACCCGCACCTGTGAGACATTGCCTGTGTCCCAGTTAGTGTCTACACCCACTTCACTACGCTATGGATAAAATGCAGGCTGTGTGAGTAGCTACAGGTCACGGACATTAAACTGCCCTGACAGGCAAAGGCAATATGACTTTATATAACAAGAACCATGCACACAAATAAAAACTATCCAGATATAAAAATGTATCCCTTGATTTTTTATTTTTCATAATCCTTGAGTTTTCATTAATATACATAGAGAAAGAAGTGATGTCTCCCAATGAAATGGTTCTGACTCTAGATAGCACACTCTGACATATTTTGTCAGATTGAGTGATAGCCTGGCCCCTTTCTAGTTCATGTCTCCTTAAACTGGGATTGATCAGAATATCATAAAATAGTTGCTGTTGGTGGACTGCCAGATGTGTCCATTTTGACTGGAACATCTGTATCCATCTTTCTTAGCAGATGCAGAAGCCACCTGGTTGCATAAAGCAATTGCTCCCCATGTGCTCTCATCATGTCCCACCATCTCAATCCTTTCACATCTCTGGTGAGCCCATACCACATCTGTCTGTGTAGGACATAGAGAAATGCTGCACTCTGGATAGAATGGCTCCTCTCTTTGGAAACCCTGCATACATACTAATAGTTGTTGTGGGATAATGATTTTGTACACTATAAAGATTTGTCATTCATATTGGTTTAATAAAACACTGATTGGCCAGGAAGCAGGCAGGAAGTATAGGTGGGGCAACCAGACTAAGAGGATTCTGGAAGAGGAAGGCAGAGGGTCAGTCACCAGTCAGACAGAGAGGAAGCAAGATGAAAATGCCTCACTGAGGAAAGGTACCAAATCATGTAGCGAAACATAGACAAGAATTATGAGTTAACTTAAATTGTAAGAGTTAGTTAATAATAAGCCTGAACTAATAGGTCAGACATCCTATTACACCTCAGCCTCTGTGTGTTTTGGGGGAGTAAATGACTGTGGGACTGGGTGGGACAGAAACTTCTGTCTACAAACATTCATGGTAAAACAGAGAGTCAGGGGAGAGCTAAAAATTAGAGTTAAAATGAGAACAGAGTTTAAAGTTATGACATATACCTCAAAAGATATACTTTTAAAGTATACATGGGGAAGACATTGTTTTTATTTTTTGTCAATATAGGAATGTGTTAGTACTCTTTAAAACACAAGGTAAAGAACTATTTAAAGATCATTAATTAGTCAATCAGGCTGCCTTCCTTTGTCAAAATATTTCCTGTTATACATTTATTTCACCAGTTTTGAAAAAATGAGTAAAAGCCACCAGGATACTGGATATAGTGGGGTAAACAAGTGTATTTGCCAGACCTATCAATAACAGCATACTATCTGATTAAAAAATCCAAAAGATAGCCACTTGATATAAGCAACCTTATATTGTAAAGAAATTTGAATGCCTAAACTATCTGTAGAAATATATCCTCATAGATCAGCAGAAAAAGTACCAAGAATGTCTGCTGACTGTTGGCATGCCCTGGGTTAGAACCTGTCCTTTGAGCAATGGGCCCTCTTCCAGAATGCTTAATGTTCCTGAGTGTCTAGCTCTCCATCTCTGAGCTTGAGCTCATGCACAGAGATCTCATACAGAGCCACCATGAAAGCCAGCAAGGTCTCACTTTCCTGCAGTCAGCATGAAATATATGCTCAAAACCACATGATACTGGAGTTACTTGGGCTTCTTAGCATAATCTGAGGATAAGAACATAAAGCTGAGCAGTGTGCATTGCATGTGTGGCCCGTCAATGTATATAGTTTGATTAGCTGCCTTGTGAACACATCTACCCACTCTCTCATTACAATGAACAAAATAGTAAGGACTTCTGCTGATTTTTTCTTGCTATAATCCATACAAATTATACCTGCAAGACAAATATTGAGCATTGGCAAGTGGGTAAGGTATAAGCATCTGGCATTTTGTTTTCTTGGGTATCACTAACTATGTCTTAATCATCAAGATCCATTGTTGCTCATTTAAGTGATGAACACAAATCTGACCATGTCATGATGTTGTCCTAGAACCAGCAGGAGTCTTATAGTTGGTTAGGGTGTGGTCATTTTATGAAATTTGGGTGGGGTAGATAAAACTAGACATATACATAGGATATATTTATAATAATTTCAGGCTGAAGGAAGTAGCTGAAAATTTTATTGTGACAAAGCATACACAGTTAAGTATCTTCTGTGGCTACAAGAATCTCAAATAATTTGTCATTTTGGTCTTGAAATTGATGTAGGCAAAGGGATGGTTATTCCAAAGAGAATAAACAGGGTTCATATGCACTGAGAAGCATAATTTCTATTTGTTTTCAATAAAGAAATATCCTAAGTTTACAGGGTGTCATCAAGTCCAAAATGGGAATAGAAACTTTATCTTGACATCTGTGCAATGCATGCCCACAGAGTGTTCAATGCAGCTTTTAAGGGTTCACTTAATTTCATTCTGAGCGATGCTATTTTAGCATTTGGGGGTTCTTTATGGCTAGCTCTGTGACTTGATTTGACTGATGACTGTTGAGTGTCAACTGTGTGTAAGAAGCCTTTGCTGTCCATGAGATGACAAATGCATAAAATGTGGCACCTGCTCCCGAGAAGTCTACTGAGATAGGCCAGAGGTTCTTTCTGATCCTTGCCTAAGCACAATCACAGGATCACACCAGCACATCTCTAGGTCTCGGGATGCCCAGTTCTCTTTAGAAGAACGTGAGCCATTTTTACTTATGGCTCAAACGATGCTTGCTGATGTCACACACTTAGCTGTAAAAATCCCAAAACCAGGTCACCTTACCCTACACAGACACAGGCAGACGCTCATCTGGCAAGGAAGTTGTGTCATTTGCACATCTTATAAAAGATTGAAAATTGTAAAACATCAACAAAATTCTATAATTATGTCACGAGAGCCCAAGTTTACCTATATCTAGCCAGTCATGAACACAAGGGCACATACATATTCAAAATACTGGTGGAGGTGTCATTCTTTCATCTGGTTTGCTTGTTTGTATTGGAAGCAATTTCTGATCCATAAACCAGATGCTCTCCTCTGTTTTTCTCTGAAAATGGCTTGGCAGAGAGAAATATATTAAGTACCACTTTATTCCAAGTTTGCCATATAACGACATTAATACATGGTAATTATACAATTAGTTGTAATGCTAGTTTCTAGCTATAGAACAATGATTACTGAGTAATTATAAGAAGTATATAATTACTCAATAATTATGAGAAGGAAGCAATTATATAACCATTTTGCTCATCTCAAAAAAAAACGAACACGTGTATCTTCAGGAGCCATGCAGATGAATGAGTGTGATCTACTCTCAAGCTTCCACAAACACATGGCTTAGTTCGCACTTCCTGGAGAGAGAGTCTGGATTTCCACTCTCTGTGAAGTTCAAACCCCTTCAGATTCAGAACCGAGTGTGGATCTACAGGTCAAAGCTCTTTATCCAACCCATCACCCAGCCCTCCCCTTCGCTCTCAGCTTGAAGACTTTGGGCTCTTAGACACAGGGAACAGTTTGTTAAAATGCACAGCCCGGGCTGCCCCTCTGCGCTGAGCTGCACCTTCCCATTTCCCTCTGCCTGGCCATAATGTTCCGTGGGCTGGAAAGGTGCGACCATATTGGTTCAGTCTCAAAAGCGAAGCTAAGGAAGTCTGAGGTGATAAGCACCTCCTGTCACAGGTGTCCCTTCCTGTTTGTCAGACTTGGCCCACACTGTGTGGGAGTGACAGTGGGTGTCGCAGGTCCCTTCAGGTTTCTGGATTTGGGAACCACAGCTCACCAGGCTCTGAGCTTCAGTCATGGCGATGTTTAGCAGTACCTCTCCAATCCATGCTTGACACGAGGTACTAGGCTTCAAGCCCAACGAGGGTGTACTAGAATGGGCTTTTGCTAGCAATAATCAAGGGCTTGTCCCCACTGAAGTCACTTAGGGCCATCTCACGAAAATGCACACACATGAGTATTAGCGCAGGAGCCAGAAATCACTGAATGACCGGTTCCTCAACATGTTGAAGTCTGAGAGCTACTGGCTGAATGATTTGTTTGCAGTTATCCTGTTTTTAAAAATTTTTTTATGTGTATGCCTGTTTTGCTTGTATTTATATCTGTGTACCATATATGTGCCTGATGTCCACGGAGGTCAGAAGAAGGCACTGGATTCTGGACCTTGTGTGATAGATAACCGTAAACCACCAAATGGGTGCTGGAAATGGAACCTGGGTCCTCTACAAGAGCAGGAGATGCTCTACAGGCTGAGCCATCTGCCAGCCCAGCTGTTCGGCTGCTCTTGGGGTAATGATCACAAGTCATCTCATTTGCTTCTTACTGGTAAAGCTTTAGACTCTGGCTGTGGGCTGTAAAATGTTTACTCTGTTAGTACATTAGCCATATAGAGAGGGTAAAATGCAAACAAACAAGACCGATCTTCAAAGGCTACAAAATCTGATGCAACTGTTGCATAAGAAATTCTAATGCACCCTTTGTTTACGAGACACCTAGCAGCAAGGAGTTCCGGTCCAGGCACCAGGAGAGACATCACTGGGAACCTTCATCTGGTGATGGATGGAGATAGAGACCCACACTGGAGCACTGGACTGAGCTCCCAAGGTCCCAATGAGAAGCAGATGGAGGGAGAACACGAGCAAGGATGTCAGGACCACGGGGGGTGCACCCACCCACTGAGACAGTGGGGCTGATCTATTGGGAGCTCACCAAAGCCAGCTGGACTGTGACTGGAACAGCATGGGATAAAACCGGACTCTCTGATCATGGCGAACAATGAGGACTGATGAGAAGCCAAGGTCAATGGCAAGGGGTTTTGATCCTACTTCATGTTCTGGCTTGGTGGGAGCCTAGCCAGTTTGGATGTTCACCTTCCTAGACATGGAGGGAGGGGGGAGGACCTTGGACTTTCCACAGGGCAGGGAACCATGACTGCTCTTTGGATAGGAGAGGGAGGGGGAGAGGAGTGGGGGGAGGGGGAGAAGAGAGGGGGGAGGGGGAGAAGAGTGGGGGAGGGGGAGGGAAAGGGGAGGCCGGGAGGAGGCGGAAACTTTTTTTTTCTTATTCTCAAAAAAATAAAAAAAAAAAGAAAAAAAAAGAAATTCTAATGCATGCAGGAAGGAATTTTAAGGTGGGTTATCATTGATCACCGTGCCATCCAAGATAACAATAACTTCCTCGTTTCTGAGTTCGTGTTTTCTTCTCCTTCTGTGTCTCTCTCATTGATGGTGCAGGGACTAGAAACAGTCGTATTATATCCTAAGGAGGGTAAGAGTTTTGTACAGATTGTGGAACTGGTATCTTATTGTTACTGTTGTTTTTATGTGTGTATGTGTGGGTATGTGCATGGGTGTGCAGAAGGGTTAGAACTCATCGGTTCTCCTAGAGCTCAAGTTACCGGCAGCTGTGAGCTCCTCTAGGAGGGCGCTGGGAACTTTATGTACTCTTGACTACTGAGACATTTTCAGGTCCCTCAACCACATAATTAAACAGAGAACCCCTGGGAGCTAATAACTGACTGTAATTCTAGTTCCTGGCAATGAGACATCATCTTCTAGCTTCCTGGGTACCAGGCAAAGGCATGGACATGGTATACAGACTCATATACAGGCAAAATACTCATCCTTATAAAAAATAAAAATAAATCAAACTGTTTTAAAACAGGACCCCCACTGATTTTTCAGGATATTCCAGATATTGATGAGTCTTTAAATATACTATATCATCTAGTTCTACTTTCCTGTTTTTTGCAGGATAAAGGAAGTAGAGGAGGAGATAATCACAGTGCGCTCATGTGGCCAACAGGTTCATTTGTTGTTCCTAGCTTCATTACGAAGACGTCCTGCTAAAATGCCAACTGCATCAATGCCCATTTTCTCAGGTGAAAACCTCAGTGTTCTTATTTGCCGAATACCAGAATATTGTCCGTGAAAGTATTTTGTTAAGTGAGAACCAATATAAGTAGATATTTTTGTATGTCATATGGAAGACGTAAAGATGGTTACTGTCCTGGGATAGCATCCTCTGGGAGTCTCCTTATTGAAATCATGTAAGTGGGAATCCTTTCTCATTCTGGTAATGTTCACTGTCACAAAAATTTTAATGCGCCATATATTCCATAATTTTTTTTTCCTCTGTGCTGTACTGCTCTGACCTTTTCAATATTCTATAATTTGACTGGCTGGCCATTTCTGTTCTCTTCCTTTTTACAGCCTTATTAACTTGTAGGAAAGAGGGAAGACGAACCACCAATCAGAATACATAATATTACAAAGGTCAGCACAGCCGCACAAGGTGTCATCAGACACCGATACTGCACGCCAGGCATTAACGCCTGATATCTTATTCATGTGACAAAAAAAAAAAAACTGTAACGAGAACAGAAAACGGCACAACATGAATCCATTCTCCAGACAGAGACCATAATGAGAAATGACAGCGAACAAACCAAACCCAGTCTTGTTTCCTTGTGATGATTTCATATGCCACTCTTGGTGCTGCTTCAGACCGGCCCTTGTCGGAATCCAATTAAACCTCAAGGTAGGAAAGGTGCTAACTAATTTTCCTATTTCCAGTTACCAAAAAAAAAAAAAAAAAAAGAGCTGTGTTTCTACCATTTGAGATCTCAATTTTAGAGGTGCTGTACTCCAGCCATACCAATCCCTTAGCCCCCTGCCAGTACCCCACCCCACAAAAGTCAGGCATGGAAGACGGTATTGCAGATCACGGTAGCAAGGTGAGCCGGCACTGGGAAGCTGCTCAGGGCACTAGGATACTCTAGACAGCAATGGCTCATGGTTATGCTTTTGCTGCTTCTTCCCAGAGACGTTATTTTAGATTATTTTACCCACAAAGTGTATTTCCCTTGTCTCACCAAGCTGTAGGTCTTTGGGTAGAGGGAATCTCAAAGGCGCTGGGAGTTCAGTTTGTAACTTATATATGAATGCATCAACCTCTGGCCAGGAAAAAACATGTGATAATAACACACAAAATGCTCATCAGAAACGACCTAGCTAGTGTGTGTCTCCTGTCTCTCTGCCTCCCTCCTCCCCCTCTCCTTTATCCTCCTCCCCTCTCTTTTCCATTCTTTGACTAAGTTTCATTTCTCTCCCCCTCCCCCAGTAGTCTTGAATTTGTGATGTCACTGGCAGTGGGCTTGAACTCTTACCCTTCTGCCAGCAGCTTCACAGTCTTGGAATCACAGCCAAGAGTTGCCAGACCTGGTTATGCTTCCTACATGCTAGGCAAGTGCGTGGCCAACCACTCTGCTTCCTTAGTGTGCAGCTTTTGTTCTTTTCTCTTCTCTTTTGGCATTAGAATATAATTACCTCATTTCTCCCTCCCCTTTCCTCCCTCCAAACCCTTCCACATGCCCCTCCTAACTGTATTTCTCCTTAACAGAACATTTCAAAGGAGGAAGAAAGGGCTTGCCTGGGAACCTCTTAGTCCTTCGAGGACAGTGCCCTCTGAATACATCAGATTTCTTACCACTACTGTGATTATTCTATGTGATTTTAATTAGTTGCCATCAGGTAAAAGGTCTACTTCTTTGATTGCTCTTTAAATTAGTCACTCCACGGGGTGACACGGCTCCGATGGGGAATAGATACGCACACTACCTCATCAGTGCAATGGAGGTGCCTCAGAAACACATGGCCAAGCTGCTCAGGGGTGAGCGCAACGGTGGCTCTGCTGTGTTCCAACACACCCTGTCCTATCTGGTGCTTCTCCAGCACATGAGCAGGGCTATGACACTTGCCTTTTAAGTGTCTTAAGTCATTAAAAGAGTCCTTGGAGGCACAGTTTGGGACCTTCAGTTTACACACTGGTGGGCGTGCACACAATCATTTTGTCACCAGAATGTTCCTGGTGGAGTCCCTGCATCCTTTCCACACACTGAACATATGGGCTCTGAACCTTTTGTGCCACTGTGATTGGTTGGAAAATCCAACTGCCATTCCTGATCCTAGTGCACAGGCCATCACCCAACTGCCGTTCCAGGGCAGCTAAGAATTTTGACTTTTCTGTGAGGGTTTATATGTGCTTGCAAATCATTGTCAGTTTAAGGACAGCAGCCATGTGGGGGGTGTAGCCTTGGGTGGGACTGTATAGTTTTTCTGAGGACTTCTCTCAGTTTTCCTTGGGAGTCATGCTTCCAGGGCTCCTATACTTCCTGTGCCTTGCTGTCATGCATTAGGACCGCCACCAGGAGCAGCTCAGAACTCGTGCAGGACCTCACCATCTCTCTAAGTCTTGTTGCACCAGCTCTTGAGCTGAGGGTCCCAGAAAAAGGACCATTAAGGTGTTGCTGGGACAGAAGCCCCACTTCTAGGTTCTAAAGAAAAAAATCCTCCTAACAGTGCAGGTTGGTAGGAGGTGAACCTTGCAGCCTGCCTGTTCTGAGGGCCTTGGTTTCTTGCTAGTGTTGGACTGGAGGTTGCTGTCAGTCACTGGCTGTTGTTAGTGAGGCTTTCCTTCCAGATATCTCCATGATAGTCTTTCCACTGTTGTTGGGTGTCCCCAGCATGGCCTCTTGCAATGCCAAAGACATCATTTCCCAGCAAGATGACTTCTGATCTTTTTCAGCAAGCCCACAGAGTCACACCCCACCTCCTTCATCCCATTCTGCTGGTTAGAAGCAAGTCACAGATTTTGACCACAGTAAGAGGAAGGCTTTTCACAAGGGCATGAGACCAGGAACCGGGGATCACAGATGCACCTTCCAGTCTGTGTGTAAGTTTCTAAACGTGTGACTGCAAATTATCTTGTGGGAGAGAATTGGAAATCAGTTGTGAACTCTAAAATGTGTTTGTCTGGGAGAGAAGGATGCTAAATTTAGTATCACCAAAGTCTCCCACCCTTCCCAAATGTCTAGCCAAATCACAAGAAAACCAAAGAACAAAAATAACATTAACAAAGCAACTAAAGGTTTTGATAAGGCAGTCAGGAAAATGAAAAGATGGTGTAGCTAGGCCTGGTGACACATGCCTGTCATTCCAATGTTTAGCAGGTTGGGGTAGAAGGACCATCATGGATTTGAGGTCAGCATGGGATATAAAGTGAGTTCAAGGGTAGCTGGTCTATTCAGTGAGTTCCTATCTTAAAAAGAAAGAAAGAGAAAGAAGAAAGAGGAAGGATGGAGGAGAAGAGGAAGGGCGGTCATTCTGATACTTGGATGTAGAAGGCAGTTTAGAAAAGCCTTTGTGCTAAACAACAGAGCTGCTCACCGCTCATAGAGCAAGCATATAAACTAAGGAAAACACCGAGATCATGCTTTACCTCTCCATTCAGCCAGAGAGTCTTTAGAGGTGGGAGGCTAGCCAGACAAATCTGGCTATCCGGTGAAGTCAGAGCTGCTTGTCCTGAAGAGTTTTATACTGGCTAAAAATCCAAGAGCACGGGAGGTGACTGTGGGTGCCTCCTTAGAGAACACGCAATTGGATGTCAGAATGAACTAAATTATTCAGGTTCTGTCCATCCCTCTCTGTAATCTCTACCTCGCGCTATCCTCCCAAGTAACAGGTATGTCATTAAGAGACAAGCAGGGCTTAGAGAACACCCAAGGCTCGGATTGATAGAAAACCAACTGTAAGCCAAAGGCAGCCAAGTTCAGAACATCAGAGCTGTCCCAAAAGAAAGGTTAAAAAGGTGAAATTTTCACATAGCCTGGGGTACGAGTGGAGAGATAATCACCTTTAGTTGGACATTTTCATCGGGTCCGTGGGCTCCCTGATAATGCCATGGAGACTTATTATTAACTATGAAAGCTCTGCTGAGCTTAAGCTTGTTTGTAACTAGTTCTTATAACTTAAATTACCCTATATCTTTTAATTAAATTCTTTTATGTGACTTGGTTTTCTTTACTCTGTACTCCTCATTCTGCTTCCTCTCCATCTGGCTGGTGACTCCACCCTTCTTCTTCCCAGCATCCTCTGTGCCTGGAAATTGTGCCTAGCTATTGGCCATTCAGCTTTTTATTAAACCAATCAGAGTGACACATCTTTGTTTTGTACAAAAAGATTATTTCACAACAATCACCTTAAAAAAATGAAAGAAAAAAATCTCAAAGACAGAGGAACACCAGAAATAAAACCAAGAAAACAAAAACAAAAGCAAATAAATGATGTGGGATGTCCTTCTGTATATGTATTACTTTTATTGGTTGATAAATAAAGTTGTTTCAGCCAGTGGCTTAGCAGAGTAAAGCCAGGTGGGAAATCTTAACAGAGACAGAGAGAGTAGGCAGAGGTGAGAAGATGTCATGTAGCCACTGAGGGAGAAAGATGCTAGAACATTATTGGTAGGTCACAACCTCGTGGTGATACACAGCTTAATAGAAATGGGTTAATTTAAGATATAAAAACTAGTTGGGAATATGCCTAATCCGTTGGCCATACAGTGTGGTAATTAATATAGTTTTTATATGATCATTCGGGTCTGGGTGACTGGGAAGCAAAAAGTCATCTCTGTTTACAAATAAACAAACAAAAATCCTTATTAAGTATTTAGCAAACAAGCTAGTTGAAACTCGTTAGATGGTAAAAACCAAAAGCACAGAGTAATGAAAATATTTGTTGTAATCATCATTTATCAAGAGCAAGATCGAGACATCAAGACAGGATGCTCATCCCACAGGAGGAAAGTGGCCAGGAACATCATTTCGTTCCATGGGGATCTGAGTTTTCTCGCTGGTGTGTTGTGGCTGAAAGGCCACAGAGGAAGGTCTTGAAGGGCCTGTGGCCATCAGCTTGCTAATCAGATGTTCCCACCTGTAGATGGCAAAGCTTGATGGAGAACCAATGGCTGGAGATGGTTTTAGATAGCTTTAGAACTGTCCATCCAGAAACAGAGTTGTGATCTTCCGGGCCACTGCATAGTGGTATCTTCCTACCAGAGAGTCTGCTGTCTTGTGTGCAGTCTGTCTGGGTGATGCTACCTGCGGAATCTGCATACAACTCTCGCTCCCCACAGCTTCCCAAGACACTGGATTCACTGCCACAATGTGTGGAGGCCCAAAAATGTGAGCCTATTTCCACCTTGTCTTGAAGGTCTGAGAGTTTGAAGTTGTTCAGTTGTTAACAACAATCAGGCCAATACAGCCTGAATCAGAATGTGGTGACCTGGTTCTTTTGACATTAAGGTGGCCCATACAGGTAGCTCCATTCCATCCGGACAAATGGTCAAGATATGTAAGCATATGTTTGCTCCTTCCTTTGTAATAGGAGGTTACCTGGGGAGTGGCTGCTTTCAGGATACTTGCTCTAGGGTGGGCTCACTCCCTAAACAACAGAATGCTAAAGACTTGATGTCTCAAAGTGTTAAAGCAATTAACTGTTTGAGTTGTCCTTTCTATCATGTTAAAGAAGTCTTTTGTTGCCTTCTTCCCCCTTTTGTACTAGGGCATGAAAGTGTATGGAAAATTAAATGTGGGCAATTTCAGTGTTCACTGGAATGTCCTCCTGCTACTATTCTGTATTTCTGTTTTATTATTTTAAAATGCATCTTCATATTCTTCACTAATATTTCTGATTCCCACACCCCTACCCTGGCAAGTGGTATTTTTGTTGAGGATGGTCCCTGACACAAGGCTTCCTGTTCATAGACTGAATTCTCCCTGTTTGATACTAAAACACAATCTCTGACCTGAAAGTTCTGAGGAAGTTCACATGTGCTACCATGCACTATTTAGCAGTGGGATGTTTTTCTTTTTCTATATTAAATACATTTTAATAGCATTCATAATTTCTGTAAAACAAGGTCATGGGAGAGCCCAGATGTCTAAGGAAAGTACAGACATCTTCAGACAAGAAGAAAAGGCTATGCCAGACTAGACCATTGCTGCAAGTGTAAAATGCAGATTTGATCGTGCCTTCACACTTAAGAGAAGCAGACACACACATAAAATCCTGCCTTGTTATATGTATTTTTTAAAGTGAGCTACTAAATGTGTTAATTAACTTGTAAAAAAAAAAACTGGCTTAGGACTGGACCAGTGGCCACAATGGTAAGTATAATACGGTACCAAGAGTCCCCAAATAAGCCTTCAATACGTACAGGTCATAAGATATAAATCTGTTTGTGGAGCAAAGGGAGTCTGCTATATAAATGTTGGCCTCTTGAGCAACAACTTAATCAATTTTATTCTGCAATTTAAAGTTGGGCTGTTTTCCTCTTTTCTGTCTCACAGGCGGTGTCTTTCCAGCCCGGATAATTACAGAAATGAAAAGCAGCAGCTTGGGTCCACCCAGAGACGTTTAACTTTCCTTGACTGCTGTTCCCTCCTTAACCTAGAGAAGCTGGTGTGCTACAGTTCTAAAACAAATGTGTACAAGTAGATACACCTCTGCCTTCGGACACAGTCATCCGCTCGGCTCCCAATGCCCCAAGAATGCAGCTTCTTCCACAAATGATCAGGCTGTCGCTCAAAAAAAAAAATGTTATTTTAAAAGTCAGGCTCCATCTGAAGAAAAATAGTGGAAATTTAGACAGGTTCATGCGATCGTGAGATATTTAAAGTTTGTATCTTTGCTCGCGGGAGGGGGGTGGGGGCTTACGCTGTTGCTATACAAATGATGATTATGATGATGGCGACAATTATCTGCTTTTTAAACACATCCATAACTCACAGATGCCAATAAGAATATGTAATTCTTCAGGGAGACGATCAGAAAGAAAATGACTGAAAAGCAGACCCGGGGAATCTCTAATCCATAATCAAATATCTAGATTGATTGTGTCACCTGCACCTGTATTGATTTCAATTGGAGTTGCTCACCCAGGGGAAAAATAAAAACGTGGATTAAAACTGATTTATGAGAACAAAATAAATCCTTTTGTGAGCGGTAATGAATTGGTACTATTTAACCCTTTCAATCACAAACGGAAAAGTCTATTTATTTTTTCAAGAATGCTGAGCCAGCCAAAAGCAGTCACATTAAAGTTCCACGTGCCACTACCCTCGGCCACCACGCCAGGGAAGACATGCCACTCTAAACGTGATGGAAGGCAGGGGTTGACATATGACATACTTTTTGCTTTCTTGAGCCAACTTCAACACGTCAGCTCAGTGATGGACCTACAGACCCGAAGCGTTCGGGAATCAGTCAGCAAATGTTTGCTGTACTTATTTCCATGATTTATAAGGTGATTGAGGTGCAAGAGCAAGCTCCGGCAGCACAAGGCACCAACCTCACCTAACTTTTTTTTATTTTAATGTAGGTATTCATTAATTTTCTTAAAACTTTGGTAGACAACAGCTAAATTGAGGGTCATCCGAGCAAAAACAGGATTTTTAGGAGAAGTTAGCATGATTTGGAGCAACTATTTTACTTATAAGATACCATTGTTATCCTTGTATCTCAAGTAACAAAGGATATGGTTGCTAGAAAAATCCAAAGCAATTGTTTAAGTCTGTCCAGTGAAAGTATTGGCCAACTGTGCATTCAATCGTGGAAAAAACACATCCCCTCACTTTCCTTACTATCTAGTAGATAAAATGTCACCAGTGCTTTGCAAACTGCCTTTTTTTTTTTTTAATTTTTTTGAGACAGGGTTTCCCCATAGCTTTTGGTTCCTGTCCTGGAACTAGCTCTTGTAGATCAGGCTGGCCTCGAACTCACAGAGATCCGCCTGCCTCTGCCTCCCAAGTGTTGGGATTAAAGGCGTGCGCCACCACCGCCCGGCTTGCAAACTGACTTTTATCTCTTCCTTTTCCCCTGTGCCACATCCACGTGCGTACTCTGAGATCTGACTACACACATTCACTCAAAACAGAAGTGAAGCATTTCCCACGAATTAAGAGACACCGCTTAGCAATTTTCATTAAAAGTCTTTCCTCATAAGGGACAACTTACTGGGAAAAGTGAAGGGAAGGCTGTTAGGGATTCATCTAACAACTATACGATAACGATGAGCAATTGTGAGTGCTTGGGCCTTAGAGGGAAACAAGCTTCAGATTCTGAAACACCCCTGCCTGATGTAAAGAATGCTGGCCTTTGGTTCCTAAGTCCTTGGGTTGTAAGGTCTCTGTTTAAGTTAAAATCTTCTAGTAGATTTGCTATAAAAATGTTACTGACTGACTTTCTTCTCTTCCTGCCCATCCTTTCCCCTCCCTTCCCTTCCCCTCCCTTCCCCTCCTCTCCTCTCCTCTCCTCTCCTCTCCTCTCCTCTCCTCTCCTCTCCTTTCCTTTCCCTTCCCTTTCCTTCTCTCCCCTCCCCTCCCCTCCCCTTCTGTTCCCTTTCCTTCCCTTTTTCATTCAGACAATTCCTGACTACTAGGGAATGCAAACCTTAGTAGCAAATCAAGGGCTCCTGGATAGTTCAGTGGGTAAAGTTCTTGCAAGCAGGAAGACATGAATTTGATCCTAAACCTATGTGGAACTCACCAGGCACAAGGTCAACAAGACAGGTCAGAGGGGAAGGCATAGCTTTCTATCCTGAAGACCGTAGTTTAAACTCCACATGTGCACCATGGCACACAGGCACCCACACAATTACATACACACAATAAGCAAATGTGAAAAATAAGAAAGCCAATAATGGTGGCTCACACCTGTAATCCTAGAGCTGGCGATTCCTGGGCTAGCCAGGGAGCCAGTGAGAGACCCTGTTCCACAAAAAGCAAGTGAATATCCCTGGAGAAACGGTACCTGAGGTTCTCTATTGGTTCCCAGATGTATATGCACACATATGTATTCCTTTACACACACATGTACCTGCACACACATAAATGCATACACTCAAATATGCACATATACATGTGTGTTCATGCAGGATTACACACACACACACACACACACACACACACACATACACACACACACACTACCATATCAAAAACCAGGAAGACAGAAGCTAGTCTTAAGACAACATGATGCTGTCTTTGGTTTTGTATCTGTCGAATTTGGTTGCTGCAGTGTAAGCTAGAACCACCTTTGTAACTGACACTTGCTGCTCTGCAGATGCAACAATCTGTGTTTTCTTTGCATGCGTGTGCACAGGTACAGTTTGATGTCTTTACTCCTCCCCACACTGTGTCGATTGAACCCACAGATGTTGAAGAGCATTCTCTATCCAGTTCTCCCCCATTCCCTGCTCCACCCTATGCAGCCCCAACTTGATTTTTATGATATAAAAGGCAGGGGCACAACTTTACAAATATTTTTATGTGTCCATCTGACTTTTTTCTTTTAAAACAATTAAGGAAGGGAATTTCTAGTGGTCTTACTCTATTCAAATAGATATGAATTTTAATCTTCTCATACAGGCTTTATGTTTATTTTAATAATCTCAAATTAATTACTATAAACAAATAATTGAGCAGATTCTTCTGTTGGGGCATATGCAAATTATAAGGGTTATATTTGCAGTGCAAAACTTAAATTCGAGGTCTTTTCATTCAAATGAGTATTCACTGTGTGTTAGAGTGATAGCCAGCTGGTATCCCATAATGGAGTCACCCAGAATGCATTCTTAGAGAATACTTCCTGTCTTTGGAGAGCTGTAAAAATTGTTGACCTGGATATTTATAAACATGCAAAGAGGCAATAAGAATGGCATCTTTTAAAATACCTCGGTGACACCAGTGGTTCCGTTAGCACTATAATAAAAATAAGTGAACATAATAAGAAAAAGAAAAAATAAGTGGACAGATCTCCAGCAAGAAACACAATATCCTTATGTAGAAAATAACAAAACCTTACAGGATGATATAAACGGCATAAATTAATGGAATGGTGATGCGTTTTCACCAGGTGAGTAATATCCAAAGATTTTAAGTCCTCAATAATGGATTTATTAGCGGGAGAGTCCATTAAAATGTCTGTGGCATTTTGTTCAAGTTAATCTGACATGCAGTCAGGAGAATATGCATATGAGAGCTGAGATCTTCAATAATAACAAACAATAAGTTGGAGGGCGCAATAGAACTTTGCTTAAAGATATGAAGGTATTGAGGAAGACTTTAGCTGTTAGAATCAGCAAGATTAATTGAGCACATGGTGATCTACCCGAGAGATACAGGGGAAACGAGCACCTTGAAGCCAGAGGCAGCAGAGCTGTGAAGTCAGATCTTTTATGTACCTTGCCAAGTTCAGCAGCCCATGCGCTGCAGCTCTCGATGGAGAACGTACACAATGCAATAAGCAAACACTTAACCAGCCGAGAACACAGAACCATTTCCAGATCTCATAAACATATAAAAATAAGTCAGGTAAGATTTGCGATGGTAGACTCATTTCTGAGCACCATCCATAGCCTTTATGCTGCCTTGGATAGCAGGTCAGATTTTAGGGCCTCAAAAAAAAAAAAAAAAAAGATAACTAATGCAACCTTCTGTTTTACCTATCAAATTAGCATAGTCACAGCCAGATGGGCATATCTGTAAATGTTTGGATGGCATCTGAATTGATGTGACTTTTCCTGAGAGCATTTTGCCAATGAAAATCAATAAGTGATCTTAAAAAATAATCCTGAATCTGTAATTTAATAGCCTTTTAAAAGCTGGAAGTCATAAAAAATGTGCAGAAATACTCAAGGATTCAAAACCCAGCAAAAGGAGTTAATATATTTTGATGTGATCATACTAGGGCATGGTGTGTGTCTTTGTGTGTGTGTGTGTGTGTGTGTATGTGTCTGTGTGTATGCGTGTGATGAGGAGATGGGGCATATCCATGGACTCATTGTAGGTATAAAGCCAAATCCCAGAAATGTTCATAGTAAATTTCAAATTCATATGTATGTATGCCCATGTATGTACATACACAGAGAGAAAATGAACATATTAAACATATTTAATTAGAGAAAAAAAGGGTCAGATACTCACCTAAACTAGTAAGTCTACCAATACTAAGTGTAACTTATGAAAATCTGCATCACACGACTGAAAATTTCGAGAATTTGTCAGCTATTGGAACTTGAAGCCAAAGTCTTTAAAATTCCTTCCATGACTCTGAGGAAACCACTTCTGTCTTGCTCGCCAGCTTCATTTTCTTTCATTCTCTATGCATGTGCATGAGTATGAGTGTGTATACATTCATGTCTGTGCACATGTGTGTAAGCAGGCATGTGTGTGTATGCATGAGCGTAGTGTGCATATATGTTGGGAGGTTAGGCATATGGGTATATGTCTGCAAAGAAAGACAAAGGTATCAGGCATCTTGCTCTATTGGCGTTCTCCTTATCTTTTGACACAGGGTCTTATAATGAATCTGATGCTGAAGTCTTAGTCAGTCAGTTCCAGGGAGGGATTCTCCTGTCTCCACACTAAACCCACAGTACTGAGTGGTAGTCACTCATGACCTTGCCTGCCTTTCACATATGTACTGAGGATTTGAACTCAGGACCACTTGCTTTCACAGAATGTGCTTTTACCCAGAGTCCCATCTCTGCAACCTACTAGTCTCTTTATCCAGTCTGTGCCTCAGGCATACTGACATCTCTCTCTCTCTCTGTCTCTGTCTCTCTCTCTCTCCTCTCTCTTATCTATCTGTCTCCCTACCTATCATCTATCTATCTATCTATCTGTCTGTCTGTCTGTCTGCCTGTCTGTCTGTCTGTCTATCATCAGCCTATACATCACCTATCCATCATCTTTTTTTTTTAAAAAAAAAAAAAACACAAACCCATGCTTTTGTACATCTTCCAAAACAAATGTTTTCCCTCTGGGATCCTCTTCCTGGTTGGCTCCTAAGCATCTGTTTCAGTTACTTCAAATATTATTGGCTTGAGGAACTTTCCTGACCCTCAAAATATATTAAATTCCTTGTTAAGCAATACCTTAGTGATAACTGATTTTGATTTAACTCAAGCCTGCAACTTCAAGCTTTTGTATGACTGCTTGGCTATTTTTATCTTCCTGGGACATTCGGAGCCCCTCGCTTTAGGAACTGCACCTCCCGCCCCATCATCATCATCTCTCCTGCTTCATAGGACAAGCTCCACGCCAGTTTTTTCTAGGGACAAATGAATAAACAATTGAATTTGACTCTGTGTTTTCAAATTTCTCCTTTTCAGATATAAAAGTTCATTCAATATCTCTCTAAAATTTTATGACTGGAAAAATACGTGATTTTTGGCAAATGTTTACAAACTAGAAACACAAGTTTCTGAAACCTATCACAAGTTGAGTTTTCTTAAATCATTCCACAAGACTCTTAGATCCCATGTCACTGATAAACAGGACTGAGTAATCTCGTGTGTCCGAGGCTGGGAGAACAAGAACCAAGTCTCTTGGTTCCCATGAGTCTGTCGATGAAGGACGATCTCTTTACCACACATGCGTGTTCAGTCCTGAATCCCAGCAAGAGGAATTTGGGGATGAGGGAAGGAGTCTATGTAGAGGAATGTGTCATAGAGCCGGATAAAGATGCTGCCAGGAGTCTTTCTCTTTCTCACTACGACTCCAGGGAGTCATTCTAGAATCCATTCACAGACAACATTTATGGCAGTTATTCATTGGAGAGTGCCTCATTCAAAATTCAGATGATTACACTTCCTAGGGACACCCCCTTTCCTCAATCTAGAAGCTGGCACTCAAGTTTCTCTTCATCCAGTGGGTGATGAAAACACTGGCCATAGGAAAACAAGTGGACCCACAGTAGACAGAGACATGGTGGGGCCAGCGCAGGTTCCTGATGTCAGGAAAACAGCCAACTGGCTATCAGACACAGATCCAAGCAGCTGCTGCGTGAGGGTTGAGAGGAGAAAAATTCTAAACCGAGTTTGATAAATTAATGCTTAACTCTGCTCCTGTGGAAGGATCTGCCCGGATAATACATTTCTGCAGCTTTATTGGCTGTGACCTGATGTATAATCAGAAACGTCAATATGTGCTGGAAATGATCATTCTCCAACCAAAGTTTTAAAATGGTATAGATGTTATTTTTGCAAACAATACTACAATTACTTTTAAGCCTGAAAATGTGCTTTTAAATATCCTTCACGTTCATGTTCACATTTTTCTTGTTTCCAGAAATGCATTGAAATTTTATGCAAGGCTGTAACTTTTTCTTTTCTTCCTCTTTTGTCTTTTATGAGGTGCTGTTTTCCTAATTAATGCTAGCTATGTGTCTCCATTCTTAATATCTCTTACAAGGATTTCAATACACCTAAAATGGTCAAGGAAGGTCCAGGACTGTTGCCCTGTTGTCTATAATCCAACAATTCCCCACCACAACACTCCATTTACTTTATGTCCCGGAGGAAATACACAGCCAAAATTGTGCCACACAAATGGATCCATCCTGTCATCTGTCACTGGTCACTCCTTGATGAGAATTTGTGCAAGAGACAGTCATAACTGCCTTATACTTCTGCTGGGTGTTAATGTCTGTACACTGTAATTTCATTTTAATACCTGGAATAGGAATGGATATTCTTTGGCCTTATAGTCTCAAAATATGGACCCTGGAGTCAGGAAAAATGACCCTAAGAAACAGACCTACAAGGAGGTGGGTCAGCATTTGGCAGTCACTGCCGCAGAGGCCATCATACTGACACTGCTCTCCTTTACCCCCAGCTTCCTTCTCCTTCCGCCCTGGGAAATCCGCTCCACAGCACCTCAGCTGTGTTCAGTCTGGCCGCCCTTCCCTCCAACTCATTATGGAGAAACGAATTCAGATTGCTTGAGAAGAAACAGCCTCTTTCATCTTCCCCCTGACTGACACACAGCTACAAAGTTCTCCGACGGGATTCCCAGTTACAAGCTGTCCTGAAACCCAGGAACAATCTCCCCCCTCCCTGGGCTCCCTCCCAAGGGGCACCGTGTCAGAAATACTGCATGGCTTGCCAGCCGGACGCAGAAAATACACAGCTCCCTCCGCACTGAAAAACAGGCCCCAGGGATGATAAAACAAAGCAATCCTTTTCCTAACAGCCCCAGCCTTCCTGCAGTCTCCTTGCAACTCACAGGGATTCTCAGGGATCGTTATTTTCTTTTACCTTCCCAAGAAAACAAATGTTCCCTCTCTCTGTTCTCTTTGTAATTTTGATAAAACATGGTCCATCGGTGGGGGAAAGAGGGAAGGCGGGCATGGGGAGGAGATACTGTGCACAAGTCCCTGGGTTTCTCTAGGTAACCTTGACCCCCACATCGTGCTTTCTAAGTTTTTCAGCATTTGTTGGTATCTGCAGCGTTGCAATAGCCACAGTCTCTTCCTGGTGACTGGTAACTTCTAGGCAAAGTAAATGCACCAGGGTGGGAGGATTTAAAGGGGTATGGACCACAGAGGCACTCCTGTCTCCTGGAGCTGACACACAGCCAGGAGAGGAGAGAAGGCTACTTTATGTATCCCTCCTCTTTGTCTTCTACAGGAGGAAAATCTCATCAGTGTGAAAGCAACCACCACCTTCTAGCAGCTCTGGAGGCTGTGAAAGCCATGGTGCTCACTATGCATCAAAGCAACTCAAAAGCCAGGTGCTCCCACTCTTCAGTACTCCCCACACCATCTTAACTCCTGGGTCATAGGACTCATCCCGCCCATTCCTATCTAGATGCCTGATTTTGCCACATTCTGCTTTGATTTTCATTGACAACCACTGGAGGAAGACTTGCAGGCGAATCATGAAAGACAAAGACTGTTTAGCAGTGTAAGAGGCACTCCAAGTGTTTTCCTGCTGAAGCAGGAATCTACACCAGGCTCTCTTCTTCCTCTCGGGCACCCACCAGAGGGCTGTGTCACCCAACCCAGCTCTTTAAGTCTGAAATAGTGTGATGATTCCAGACTGTTCTCCACACTGATGATGGGTCCTCTCCAGATTTCTATTTCATTTCCTGCCAAAGCAAGAGGTATCTATTGTAGAAAATTAAAAATCCTAGTTCATAAAGAGGAAAAATAGGCATAGAAACCATTCCTAAACATAATCACGCACAGTGCACAGATAATGAATGCCCCTGTTCTTTCCAAACTCCAGCTTGTCCTTTTAAAAATAGTCTTTTAAATTAATATTTCTTGTTTGCTTTTGTACAAAGGCTGTCAGTTCTTCTGAGCATGGAAACGTGGTTAATGTAAACCTCATACTCATTTTTCCCTTCTCCCTTCCCTGCAGTCTCCTACAGCTTCTTCCCTTGGCTCTTTGTAGACTCCTTTTTGTCAGAGGTGTCCATTCCCAAGGGGGAAGACTCACATGAAGTCTCTGTGTTCACTCTGTCTCTGCTCTGGAAGTGGAACTTCCAGAAATCCCCAAAGTCATGGTTACAGCAGTAGGAGGTTATCAATCTGCTTCTACACGAAAAGCATCTCCCTTTGAGAGGTTGCAAGACCATTTCCATTCATCCTCTTTTTTTTTTTTTTTTTTTAAATTTTCTCCCTAACCTACAACATCTTTTTCTCAAATTCGTGTCTCTATTCTGTGTGCTTCAACACCAAATAGGGCATTTGGAAAAAGGGAGCCTTGGAGACGAAACCTGAGCTATGGTGCACAAAGGACTCAGCAATTAGGACGTCTCAGACACAAAACAATCTGCCAGGCCATCAACCACTGAAAATCACTTCCCGTCCATTCAAAGGAAGGATAATGAAGAGCTAAACAATTCGCTGAACATTCCGCAATCACCGCCCGGGAAAAGAGCAGGATGTGTGGCTAAGGCACAGCTTTGTCTACTAAAAATAGGATTGCTCTGAGGGCTCCCAGAAAGCCTGGTGGCGGCAGAGGGCTGGCACTGGGGAAAATATGCCCTGAGGGGATTCAGAACCTTTCCTTTCTCGCATCACGAAGTTACTCTCTCTCTAGTTCCTATCTTGGTGACTGGATAGTTTTATAAGGTTTCAGCTGAAAATGTTCGGAAACTCTGTCTTACTGATAGCCTGCACCAAAATTCTTGGCACCAATTGCTTTCGTAAATGTGGTAAGATAAATGAAATATCAGCTGTAACTCTGAAGCCAGTGTTATGTGATCCAGGCTTCTGTTACTTGGCATAATTTACTGTAATTTTTTTTCTTGAATTCACATATTCTCTTTATTTAAAAATCACGCAAATTAAATATGTATGATGCTATTATAAACCTATTACCTAAAATTAAAATTATTAATGACTATATATGAAGTAAATAACAACAACAACAACAAAAATTTCCACACACAAAGCATTTTTTTCTACTGATTGCTGAGGGTTTACAGCTCACCTGAGTGAAGTGAGCGATCCCCCCCCTGAGAGTCACTGGATAGAGGACACTCTGCAGACCAGGGCATGGCACCTGCCTACCCTGAGAAAACGGACTCACATCAGATGTCTCTTGAGTTGAATGGATGAGGCAAAACAGGCATAATTCCAAGAACTAAGTGCTAAGTCTTAGTGCAAATGGCAGGAGATGGAATCCTCCATTTCCTGGTGAGGAAGGAGAGCCCTACTTAACTTGGTGACTCATAGTTATTTGGGCCTTGCTGTCCCTCTGAGTTTTCTCACACTCAAGTCTGTAATTGAACCGAGGGAGATCCCGCTGTCCCCACATCCTCCCCTGATTAATTCCACCCCACTTGTCCTTCTTGCCCTCCATGCCTGAGAATGGACTGACTGGGGTGCTCCTCTTACCTAACCTGCCTGCAGGTGTCCTCTGGGCCCAACCTGTTGGTGCTGTTTTGTTGACCTAGTTAAAAACCAGCTTAAAGTCTAAGTACCCAGGTCTTTCCCACCTGGGAAGATTCTTGTACTTCAGGGACAATGACACTAAATTCTTCTGTCAAAAACTGCAGTTATATGTAGAAGATGGATGTTATGACTAGACAGATAGAAATTCATGTTGGTACAGCGTGGATTCAGATCTGAGAGTGAAGGCGGCAAGGTATTCCCTAAAAGTGGCCTTTAAAAGCTACTTAGTGACATTAACATCTGAATGCATGTGTTACAGTCTACAAATATATAAAACCACTCTTAACTAGGAAATATGGGAGAATAAGTGGGTTTATGTCTATGTGGGGAAATGAGAGATAGAGGGCCAACAAAAAGCATTGTCCTATTATTGATTAAGAAACCCCAGCATCACAAGGGTGTAAGTGTGCCTGGCAGCCACACATCAGCACCGCCCCCATCACAACAGCTCTGGCAGTTTCCCAGGGAACGGGAAGTACATAAACATGGCTTGAAGGAGTAGAAGGAAAGAAGGAAATTCCACCAAACAAGGAAAGAACCAGAAGTAAAAAGGAAACATAGATAGTGGTGCAGCTCTGCCTACAAGAACTCACAGCAAAGGGGACACAGAA
The DNA here is from genome assembly GCF_014885135.2 of Alexandromys fortis. Lineage (NCBI taxonomy): Eukaryota > Metazoa > Chordata > Mammalia > Rodentia > Cricetidae > Alexandromys > Alexandromys fortis. The sequence goes on along the minus strand of NW_026067942.1, from coordinate 3,906,017 downwards.
AATTCTTCAACCCTAGGGGATAAAGTAGGTAGATTATTTAATGAGAGACTTCTGAAACAAAGGGATGCTTAGTGTTTGATTTATGCACCGTAAACTACATATCTGAGTGAAGCAAGTAGGGGCGTTCTTGAGGGAATGACTTTAAGTGCTAGGGAAAACATCAGTGGGAAATTCCGCGATGTTTAGAGCAGGTTTTCCTAATATCTAAGGAGACTCGTGCTCAGTAAAAAGAAGCACCAAAGACTGGCAAAGAACAAATTCACACAGGACAGTTCCTTCAAACTACGTCCTGCTAGGAGGATGGCAGAGTCAGGGCTGCATGGACCTGCTTTTCAGTACACCAGGCCAGCAAAGGCCAGTGCGACAACATGCTGATCGGACATTTGGCATGCCCACACTCTTCCTTGTCTCTACTTCTGTGGAGTGAAACCAGAAGTGCCTTACACACTTACAGCACATTTCCTTTTCCAGGGGACACATTTTTATTATAACTTTTTATATTTTGTTTTTCCTTGGGGAAACCCGTTTCTCCCATCAGGCAATACATTTTAAGAAATTCATCTTTCTAATGAATATACCTGCAAAGGTATAAAATGGGATTATTAGCCCATGGTGGTATTACTTGCAGAACCATAGACTTAGACAACTGTCTATTAATAGAACACCAACTAGACAATGAAGTTGTATGAACACACCAAGTACATGAAACCTTTCTATTCTCATTGGAACACGTCAGAAACTATTGATTTAGAAAAACAACACACAAAACAAACAAACTGGAACCTAAGCATGCAATTTGGTATCAACTGTGTGAGAAGCTGTATGTGTGGAAAGAAGAATATAATCATTTTATAGAGGAATACATGTAGATAGATGGATGGGTGGATAGGTGTGTGGATAGACAGACAGACAGACAGGTGGATGATAGAAGAGACTAGCCATAGTTCCCTCTGAGACTCATGAGCAGAATGGAAACTTCGGCTCCTTCTTATTTTTGTCTTTAAACTTTGACTCATGGGAAAATAACATCTGGTAAAAGGATACATTTTAGGAGAAGAAAATTTTTCTACATTGACTGCCTACATTGTGCAAATCGTGCTCCTGACTTTGTAAAATTTTTGGTTCAGAACTGGAGCTGCCACATGGAACGAGGTTCCTGGGTGGGTGTCTGCAGAGAGAGTTTCCCGTTCTAGCTTGAGAAATAATGGCCGGGGCACACGCACCTGCTCTTGCCCGTCTTGGGAGTTCTAACCCTTCTGCAGCTGTTCATCACGTCAGGGAAATACCCAATTAGCCATCCGGCAGTTCAGGAAGCCTTGTATAACTACAACTGTGATGAATTAACATTTAATTCCTTTCTCAGAGAGTCACACAGACCTCCCTATACTCACTGCAAATGCCACCTAGCTGTTGATAGCCAACAGGATGAGATGCCAAAATCCTTGCTCTTGACATCGGACAGGGGTCTTCCGGTGACAAGAACGGACTCGAGGAGCCTGCTGGGGCTAAGTCCAAGATGCACCCTCTGCTTGCCGTCTTGCCCCCCCCCCCTGACTCGGAGTCAGACGCGCACCACAGGACTAAGTCAAATCTTGTAATTGCTTCCAATTTGTCTGTTTTGCTTTTGGCAATTAACAGACTGAAATGTTATCACGGAGGAGATCATCTCATTTATAAGACTAGCTTTTCCCGCCACTAAAATATGCAGCGCTCTGTCCTTCACTACCGGCAGGAGATAAATGGCTGGTTTTCGTTGCTGAAGAATATATAATGGTTAAAAAGTCACTTTTTTCCTCCAGCTCTACATAAATCACGGAACTAGTCAATATTTAATAATGCTTGCCTTGGTCTGGAGTCCCTTGATCACCCTGTCATGTGTAATAGCTCCCTCTCCGATAGCTTTGACATAAAAGCCCAGCTTTACTGAAATGCTAACATGTAGAGGGTCATTACGGATCGACATTTACCTTAATCTGTGACTGCCAACCATGAACCGATAAATTCCAGCAGATTCCACTGGGAGAAATCAGTAAACTTCTCAGTGGAAAGAAGTGGAAGAAAATTCTGCCGAGGACAGAATACATTTTCTACAAGGGCTGCTTAGCAAATGGATTCTGACTTTTGAAAGTTCTCTCGCTGCCCAGCTTTGCAACATTTAATACCGTTTTGATGGTTTGAGGGACGGGATGACAACCGAAGATGACAGGACTTAGAAGGCAAGCAGAAATGTTCTCTGCAAAAACAATGCAAGATTAAACACGAGTGGGAACGCGGCTCTTGCATTATTCACCCGGCCGCCTTGGCGGAAATAGCCGGGCTGTCATGGGTCCGGCCTAAATGTTGCTTCTTTTTTCAAATCGATCATCACTCCTTCACCTCATAATCTTACGAGTGCTTCACAGCAGAATACTTCAAAGCCCTGATTGCATAAAAAAGGGACAGGCCAATCTTTGAGGGGATCAACTTAGCCTCTGACTTGGAGTCCGTTCACTGCGCCTTCGCTTATTTCCTTACAGACACACTGTGGAAATTTAGGAACACCCTCTCCAAAGTCTTAAAAAGTCTGTTTTTCTTTCTCTTTGTGCTTTTATATGTATTGGGAATGCAATTAAGTCTTACAAGAAGACGTGACGCAGAAACCAACATGACATCTGGAGGGGGCTATCCTCTTTTCGCCTGAACCTGCAACTACCCCTGCTACGGCTCTGCCTGTTTGGTCCTGGTTGGAAAAGAGATATTAAAAACCCTTCTGAATAGAATTAGTATGGCTTCCTTGGGGGAAAAGTGACAAAAGAAACAGTTACTAGACAGACAAATTCAAGTGTCTTGTAAGCCGCGTCACGCAGTGCTTCCCTGCTGGGCTTACCATACCAGTCACGCTAAGCGAGCCCAACTTACTGAAACAGAGAAGTTGATGGTATTTTTGAGGAACCCCTAGCTGCCACACCCGAATTACCATTTTCGTAGAGAATTATGGAAATGACAACCAGAAATAACATACCTGGGATAGAATGCAAAATCGAAGCGGAAGTCTTTGCACAAAGAGTATTTTAGGCTTGGTCTGTGTTTTAGGTAAGGAAAGGGCGCACGGGGACTCTCCTCTGCTGGAGATCCAGTTCAGCACCCCTGAGGCTACTGCAAGCACAGACCATGCCACCCCCAGTTGTGTAATGAGCTGCCCATATCTACAGCTATGTTTAAGTTATGAGTTAGACAGTCAGATACTAATCAGAAGTAATAATTAATCGAGCAATTATATCAATATGATAGGTAGTGACCACGTACACCTTTCTTTTTTGAATCTTCTGTGTAATAGTGTTGGGTTGACCGAGCACAGGTGGCTGTAATACTGCAAATAAAACCACCTTAGTCCTGTGACCCCTAACTGAGTTTGCACATAAGAACCATCTAGGGAGAACCATACACTAAACATAGCTTCTCTAACTCAATCACATAGGTTGTAGTTTTAGAGAAAATCCAGAAGTGAAAATTAGGTTAAAAGCAAGTGTTCAGAAACAGATAAAGCTTTCTGATATTATTGAAAGTGTAAGGATTGTACACAATTTACCTTGACTTGCATAGAAACTTCTGGTAAAAAGGACTGAGTAGGTTAAGCATCCATTAGGGTGAAGAGGTACTTCCCAACTCAATGGGCTTCTCGGGGCCCCTCAGTTTTGACAAGTACATTGACCGTGCCTTCAGAAGGAACTTCTGGAGTCCAGCTTCCTGCCTGCAAGTATAAAAAGGTTCACTGTATTCACAAATAAAATAAGCATAGTCTTTGATTTGGTAAAATTTCTTCAAAGAATCTTTTCGCTGCCGAGCAGACTACAGTGACAGGTAGCATCTTGTCAGAATACCTTGCTTCCTCAGCAGGATCAAAGTCTACCTCGTGTTTTCTTCCTCCCGCTGTGAAAGCTTAGAATTCTGGTTCCTGACAGAGGCTGTAGCTTGTCATTTCCAGAGGATGTTGATTGGCTCATGGTTAGCCTGTGCCCTGGGCATAACCACAGACTATTTCAGAACTGCTTAAGAATAACATCTATGTGATTGTAAAAGGAAGAGAGAAACACATGGGCTCCTTCCTTAAGTTCCCAATTTCCTGATGGGAGGACTGGACTCCTAGGTTTGAGAAAAAGCCACCCATAGCTTCTATACTCCTGCTCCCCCTCCTCCCCCCTCTCTCTGTTGTCTGAGCTGTGTTCCTCTTTTGCATGAAAACATGGCGCCACCAGATGAAGTTCCCCAAAGAAGCTATATCTATGCTAACGGATGTTTAACATAGGTTAAAAGTTGACTAGGGCCTCTTACATTTGTGAAGCATTGGGATATCTCGGGCTATCTTCTTTACTTTTTCCCCTGAATAGTCATTTACTGCCCTTATCCGAATCTGATTCACATCTTCTTGACCATCAGGTGAAATCTCTGAAAAGCATTCACTGAGCAGACCACAGGCCTCTGCCATTCCAAACACCAGACGTCATCAGGCAGCATCTGTGATCCGCAGCCGAGTCTCTGGCTTTTCTGTAGCCTGCCTATTTCCTGTTCCCACCACTGGGTTCGGTGAGTACACAGAGTCATTTATTTACTTATTCTTTGGTTCTGTGCTACAAAACATTCAAGAATGTTCTACGTGTAACATGTCACTCAGGGCAACCAGCATCCATGTTTCTGGGTCATGTTCATTCACATTTAGCTCAGAGCAAACTGCCTCAGATTCCCCATGGAGTGAGGCTACACTCTGTTTGGACAGCTTCGGGATGACATGAAGAAATAAATGTACCATAGTGTATCTCACCGAGAAATAATCACATCAGTAGCTCACGCGATGCTAACCTGCCTGTGCAGAAGCTGAAAAAGAAGGACATTGAAATAAAAATGAGTCTTACCAGACAAGGGCCAGAGATGGCTTGATAACAAGAAACCACAATGACCAAGGGTCCAAAGGAAGATGCAGTTGTTGGCCAGAAAGTAGAAAGGGGCTCACAATATTTTTTTATTATGTTTTAATCTCTGGCTAGATCTTGATAAACTAAGCATCAGTGGACCATATTTGACCTTTCAAAGTCTATTGAACATGTAGGTAATTTTCACCATATTCTTTGTGTGTGCATGTCGGTGTGTGTATGTGCAGGTGCATGCATGTGCAGTGTACATGCGGGGGCCAGAGGTCAACTAAAGGTGCTTTTCCATAAGAGCCATCCATTTTTGCTTTTAAGCCGACATCTCTCACTGGTCCAGAACTCATCCATAGGCTAGGCTTGTTGGAAGTCCCTAGTCACCCCTTGGCCTTTGCCCTCTGAGAGTTGGGGCGGTCACTGCACAGCGCCACATCTGGACTTCTCAACGTGGGTTTTAGGAATCTGACAATAGGCCTCACGTTTTTAAAGAAAGCCCTTTGCCCACCATGCCCATAGCCCTGACCTTCGTTATGCAGTACAAACGGGCTCATCCTTGCCACATAAGACGATGTTCAAGCCTGAGTTCCCGCCGCCGGCAAATAGTCTCAATTATGAAGGCTTTATTTGTTAAGGTGAATACATTTTTCCAATTATGAAAATAAATGTGAAAAAGACTGAGTGTTAATTTTTAATAAGTGTGAGGCTGGCCCGGGATCTAAGGAAGCTGTGAGCAACCTGATGTGGGTGTTGGGAGCCAAACTCAGAGCAGCCATTGCTCTTAAGCTCTGAGCTATCCCTTCAGCCTCGAAAGCATTTTTTTTTTATATTAGAAATACTTCAGAAGTCAAATGTGTTCTTTAAACGGACAATAACGGAACAAACCACAGGGGAATTAGATGGAATAGAGCAATTCTGCCTTAATCACCCCAAATAGCTCCCCTCGGTCAGGCTGGGAGGACAAAACCCATTGAGCTATCAAATCCTTACTCTATCAAAACAGTAAGAATGTGGAGTTGATGCACGAATGATTTATTTTTAAAACCCCTATTTTACCAAATTTGTGCCATTTTATTTCCATCTTAAGGGTCATTTGCCCGTGTGAAGTATGAGTGATGCCACACGTAAGACTCGAATCGTATTTGTCTAAGGGCGTGCAGAGTGGCATTTTTCTGCATGTATGACTAACAACGCTATTAAATTGGCAAAATATGTAAAAACAATTCAGTTTATTTCTGTCTCTAAAATGTAGAAATCATTATTAAGGATGGGCCAAGTACAGGGAGGGAAGGGAGAGAGAGATAAGTGCCACCTGGAGGAGGTGGTTTTGTGAGCCACACGAGCACGGAGACTGGAACTGATAGGGACCTGGCAGGGCTGAGTTTACCACCCATTCTTCTTCCCCTTTGTATCAGGGGCTGTGGTGTTTGATTTCTAAGGTTAACACTGCCTGCCATCTGTACTGAGCAGAGATTGATAACTGTGTCCCCTTGCTTAAGGTTTCTAGACTATCTTGAAGATGAGGTGGGGCAGCTAGAACCACAATTCACAGTTTACACTGGCAAAAAGCACAAGGCTTTAAGCTCATAAGAATATTTCTTTGTTTTGATATATATTTTCCCTCTCCCCCTCTCTCTGTCTCTCTCTGTCTTTCTGCTTCTCTGTTTCTCTCTCTGTGGGTCCCCCTTTCTCTCTCTCTGAATGGAGAAATGGAGAAGTGTTGGCCTTTTGTCCCTGCTTTTATAGGTTAGTATCCATCAGAGGGGTCTGCACAATAAAGACTTGATAGCAATAATGATGCAAGTTCCATCTCGGCAATATTCTGTTTTAGCTTCTTGGAAAGCAACCAATCTCAGATGGTTTGGGGGGATGTCATCAAAAGTAAGGGATTACAAATTAAATTGAAGAGCTGGTTTTTTGTGGTAGTATTTATATAATATACTCTTTAATGAAGACAGAGGGCATTAAAATGATAGGGAATTAGCAAACACTGCCAAAAATACCTATGAGTAATTTTAATAAACTGAGTATTTCTCTGAAAAAGAAGCTAACTCTATTTAATCAAGAAAAATATGTAAAAGTGTAATGCATTATTTTATACTAAATAACTCTATGCTGGTCTATGGCGGGCATACACGTTCAACTGGACATGCAGAATGATGTTGGAAAGGTAAGGATACGTTTTTCATGCTTTTAGCTGTCAATGAGACAGAGATACACATTACAAACTTCTGAAATGTAAGGATCAAGCCCAGGTATTAATACAATTTTATATACCAATCTTATAAAGCTGTATCAGATTTATAAAATAAAAATAGTTTATTTAAGAGATGAAGTAAGTTCAATCCTTTGATCTATCTGCTTGTTGGACAGCAATCTAAGCATCTTCTGGGAATTACAGTTTTCAATATTTATTTTTAATCATAAATGTAATTATTGGGGCATAATTAAGAAGAAAACATATACCTTTCATTTATAATCAAAGTAGAATTATATATATATATATGTCTATTAAAGCAGTCCACTTATTGCTTATTTATGAATATATGTATTCTTTCCCCGGATGGACACAGTCCTGATATGTACATTGAACCAAAAACAACTTTTAAATGAACTTTAATAAAAGGAATAATTTGCTCTTGTACTTGGTAGGCTATCTGTCACATCCCAGAATATAAATTCATGACTCACCAATGGGCCCAGAGCACAACCCTTGGCCATGCATACTTGGAATTGGAAGGTGTGTGAGCTCCCAGGATCAAATCCATAGGCAAGACAGCTGAGTTCTGAAGAATTGTGAATGAGTGCATCGTCTAGATATAACCCGTGAGCTGAATCACACCTGGGGAGATGACAATCAGCTGTTAGTATGGCCCCAAGACAACAGTGAAGAGCTAGTAAAGCAAGCACCCCCGCCTTGTGCTTTCCTGAAGTCGCCCATCACCCACCCTGTTCTGAAACCCACCCTGCCCTGCACACCCACCCTGCTCTCAGTGCTGCCTCTTCTCAAAGAATAAGGCATACTTTACTTTAAGCACCACTATGTTAAGCTATTTGTCACAGAGAGACTGATAGAATCTAAGACTCTAGAAGAGAAAGTCTTTGCTTGAGGCCATACCGAGTGCTATCGTTTATGTTCCAGGCCAAAAAGGCAAAATGTACACATTCATACATGTATTTATATGCATTCTAAAAGCATCCTTAGTAGATTCCTTGGCTATAAGGGAACCTTACTTGCTACGGTATTACATGTTACTCAGGATCTGTCACTGTGCTTAACCCTTTCCTCACTGCCTGCCTGAAGGAGGGAGTTATTTTTTTATTTTTTTATGATTTTACTGAGCTATACATTTTTTTTCTGTTCCCCTCCCTGCCTCTTCCCCCTTTCAACATTCTCCCAAGGTCTCCACACTCCCAATTTACTCAGGAGATTTTTTTTCTACTTCCCATGTAGATTAGATCCATGTATGTCTCTCTTGGGGTCCTCATTGTTGTCTAGGTTCTCTGGGATTGTGAACTGTAAGCTTTTATTTTTGCTTTATGCCTAAAAGCCACTTACAGGTGTAAGATGGAATCTCAGAGTTGTTTCAATTTGCATTTCTCTGATGGCTAAGGATGTTGAGAATTTTTTTAAGTGTCTTTCGCTCATTTGAGATTCGTCTGTTGAGAGTTCTCTATTTAGGTCTGTACCCCATTTTTAAAATCATATTATTTGTTCTTTTGATGACCAATTTATTAAGTTCTTTGTATATTTTGGAGATCAGCCCTCTGTCTGATGTGGGGTTAGTGAAGATCTTTTCCCATTCTGTAGGCTGTTGTTTATCTTGTTGACCTTGTCCTTTGCTTTACAGAAGCTTCTCAGTTCAGGAGGTCCCATTTATTAATTGCTTCTCTCAGTGTCTGATGGAGGGAGTTCTATCATTAGCCCTCTTTTACCAGAGAAGAAACAGGAATGGAGTTGATGTGAGTTGCCCAAGCTCACACAGCAGCAGGTAAGTGTTGGAGTCAGCATTTGTCTTTAAGTGCTCTGACTGTATCTTCTCTCCAACGTTACCTCATCCACGAGCTAAACCCTGTTCTCACATTCTGCTCAGACTAGATTTGTTGTAATCGGAGCAGAGCAGCAGTGGGCTGCGTTCCTGCCACCCGGCTAGCTCTTCCCAAAATAATTACACAGAAACTGTATTCTTTTAAACACTGTCTGGCCCATTAGCTCTAGCCTCTTATTGGCTAGCTCTTACATATTGATCTAACCCATTTCTAATAATCTGTGTAGGCCATGAGGTGGCTTACCAGGGGAGATCTTAACCTGCGTCTGTCTGGAGTGGGAAAGTCATGGCGACTGCCTGACTCCGCTTCTTTCTCCCAGCATTCTGTTTTGTTTACTCCACTCACCTAATGGTTGGCCTATCAAATGGGCCAAGGCAGTTTCTTTATTAATTAACCAATCAATGAAAGCAACAGATTAGAAAGAAATCACTGCCACATCATGGATTAGAAGCGCTTGTGACAGGCCAGTTTCCATGATCAACTGAGAGTCTATATTAGAAGGAAAGTCATGCAGCTTTTCATAAAATTAGTATAAATCAGAGAAAATGGAGTGGCCATCAACTGAAAGGACTCAAGCCACATGTTCTTAAGAAAAGGACGGTAAGAGTCAGCATAACTGAGTTCATTAGAAATATTGACTTCCCAAGCTTACTTAACGTTGCACCATGGGAAACAAAGTCTGACCATGTTAAATCAGAACTGCTATCAAACTGAGGTTAATTTCTGGAAGTCCCTGCTGAGTCCACTCCCCAGGAATCACTCTAAGTGGCCATGAGCACACGCCCTTAGCCAGATGCTCCCTGTAGCCTGCGATACAGCTCTATCCCTGCTTTTAATCATTCATCCCACTGTAGTGTTACTAAGCCGTGTTTAATTGCCTGTGTTCCCCAGCAGACCATAGGCTCCCTCAAGAAACCATGACTCTTCCTCATCTGTTTATTTCCAAAGCTAAAGCAGTATTCCTCAAACGTGGGAGGCACATCAACCATGGGCAGAGTAAATAGATTCACAGGTAGCACAGGAAAACAGCCAGCACCTGATATAGAGTGGCATTTCAGAACCCTCGGAGGAAGAGATGCCTCCTGAAAAGACAGCGGGGAGAACATTATGAAAGAAGAGCTCCAAGAGCAAACTTGGAAGAAGTACAGCAAAGCCAAGGGCCACAAGGAAGTCACTGAAGGTTGTTTTCCAGGAGCCAGAGAGATTGGGGAAATATAGGTAGAGTAGACCCAGCCTTCATCCATGGGCAGTACTGTTAGCCATGGAGCTGTAGTACCAGGGCTTCTTTATTCTAGCATCTATCTGTCCTGGGAGGGAATGGCTCACCTCCATCTGGACCTGCTCACAGCAGTTTGCCTCCCACACATTTTATAAGAATTCTTGTTGGCCTTTGGCACAACCTCTCTATTTTTTTTAATTTGAGTGTGTGTGTTGCACAATGTCCTGCATTTAATTCACAGCATCAAAACATATCAGTAATCCAACAAATGAACAATTCCTTATATATAACACCCTCTGTCTTTTATACCTAGCTAATTTTGTTTTTCAAAAAAAAATACCTTTTGATCAGTACATTCGTTTAGGATCTAATATTTTTGAATAAGTTATTATTTTAATGCAGTTCTTGTTATGGCCTATTTTTTCCTTCTTAAGGACAACTTTTTATGTCGGACTTTGTGAGTCTCCTCAGTTTCTATGTTTTGAAGAAGCAGTCCTTATTTTGCTACCAGGTGCCATTTGTGCCTCCAGAATAAGTAGGTACTCTGCCTGTGCTAGCATCCACTCTCCCTTGCATCTAGTGGCATCCCGTCTGGAACACTGATGGATGTAATAGCACCTAACAAACAAAAGCTCATGTGAACTCCTCTGTCGAGGAAACCATGGACAGGGAACAATAAACCAGGAAATACACAGAAAACCAAGGGAAGAGAGTGAGATGGAGCCTCAGCGATAAGAACAATCGAAAGTGAGAGTTTTCTAGGAACTACAGAAAACACTCATTTAGTACCTTAACCCTCCCATCTCCCAAATAACCCATGTGCATGACAGATACTCTTAAAAAGGAGCTGAGATTCTGGCTGATTTCAACAGAAGTAGAAAATAATCAAATTGACATGGCCCTTTCCTAAACAACTACAGGACAGGGAATTTCTTCTGCTCGAGGGTCCCATGCACAGCATCTCATTTATCTGGCATGCTGGGAAGTAAGGTGTTTTATAAAAAGTAATTTGTAGCTATAAGTAATTGAAATTCCTTAGCCACAAACTTCAAATTCTTTGTCATTTTTAAAGATTTAGGAGTAGATTCTAAGCACTCACTGGTTTCCTCACAAAGGATATAAGTGAATCATTTGGGGAAAAGTTAAGTTGTGGTTGTGGTCAATATAGAATCTGTTCTCAAATTTAGTGATTCTTGGGGGAACACTAGGGGCCTCCAAAACTTTTGCCCTCAGCATCACTTTCCAGTCCCTTCTCACCATTTTTTTTTCTGCTTGCCTTTTGAGTTCTTCATCCTCTTTCAATGACAGCTACTCTGACTTACTATTTTTCTGTCTACCTGACTCCATCAAGTCAACCCCAGACATTCATGCCAAGAAACTGGGTATCTATGACATATGTTGAGAGAGGGCTTCCACGAAGATGGGATGAGGGGGGTGAACTGTGATAGAATTGAGCATTTTGACAGTTAAGTCAACTATGCAGAAATGTTAGTACCCAGCTGTGACATGGAGTGGGTGAGGCTGAAGTCTAACTTTAGTGTACAGTGTTCCCACACATTAATGCACATAGTTGGTGAAGGAGCGGCAGGGCTGCGTCCCCGGCACCCGGCCGCCCCGGCTCCCGCATGGCTAGCTTTATACCCGAAATAATTACATGGAAACTATATTCTTTTAAACACTGCCTGGCCCGTTAGTTCCAGCCTCTTATTGGCTAGCTCTTACATATTGATCTAACCCATTTCTAATATTCTGTATAGCACCACGAGCTGGCTTACCAGGAAAGATCTTAACCTGCATCTGTCTGGAGCTGGAGAATCATGGTGACTGCTTGACTCAGCTTCTTTCTCCCAGCATTCTGTTCTGTTTACTCCGCCCACCTAAGGGTTGGCCTATCAAATGGGCCTAGGCAGTTTCTTTATTAATTAACCAATTAAAGCAACAGATTAGAAAGATGACCCTCCTCCATCACATAGTCTCATACACACACACACACACACACACACACACACACACACACACAAACACACAGAGTTACCATGTGTTCTAGAGACAACCCATACCTGATGGCTAAAAGAGTAAAAGATAATTGCAGCACTTTGCACAATGGGTAAATTAGGTTTTCTTTAAGTTGCTTAAATTCTTCCTGACACCTCCCCCCCACTTTCATCTACCAGTTGACTCTATTTCAAATTCCTCTCCACCTTATTTCCATGGTCACCTAGTCTTTTCTAGTGTTATCTCACAATTCTTCAGAATAATGGCCACTTAGGTGCACCCATGTGTTGTGAGCTACTCCAGTCAGGGAGGCTCCAAACTGCTCTCTGATCATGTCATATGTCATCAGTGAGCCATCATGCCTGCTCAAGTAACAGGGACAAAACGCTGCTCCTTCTTGGAACAGGGAGCAGGGCCATGTAAGCCAGTCTTGGGGAGGAAAGGCTCAAGGCGTTTGTGTCTCTGCATTGTGCTCTGTGGTCCAAATCTTCCCAACAGGGCACAAGGTTTCAAAGTCACAGCAGTGGGATATCATCGTGGTTCAGATCCTGCTTCATCTTTGTGCTTCCCACTCACAGAGACTGAGGCAAACTCAGGCATTTCCTCCCGTCCAGGCTGTGCTGATGCTCCACCCTGCCCTGGAAGACAGTCCTAAAGACAGCTTTCCTGGTAAACTCATGGACAATAAGAGCATTCTTTGGCGTGGGAGTCCTTAATGCTCAGATACATTTACTATGCTGTATTAATTACACCTAGTAATGGATTTCATCATAACGTTTCCACTCACTATTAAGGAAATTTGATCCTGTTTGTTTCTTTCTGTCTTCTTCCTCTTCACCCACTTTTTCATCTGCTTTTGTCTCTGTTCCTTTGTTAGCTAAGTGAGCTACGTGTAGCTTACAGAAGCATGGGAAGGGTTACTTACTTGAGCATTCTAGCTCGTTTCAAGTTATGCAAGCAAATTTTATATCTGCTGTTTTAGTGGTAGACTTTTGGATGGAAATGACATTAATAAAGTAAGAAACATTGTAAACTAAAATTTATCACAATGGCTTAAATTTCACAGGTCTTAGGTGTCGAAACTGAGCATGAAAGACCAATGCAATGAATAGGACTTTTCAAACTTCAGCTAAAGTGTCATTTCCCTTCTCTATCTAGAGTGATGGGTGTGCATGGATAGTGTTGGGAAAAGCCAAAGGCTTATTATTAAAAAGCAACCATTTAAAACAATTTGCGGATGCCCAGTGAGCCCACCAGGCTCTGGTGGACACTTCTAAACCCGCAGCCACACTCACAGCATTGGTGAAACTCGCCGAGTCACAAAACAAAGACCGGAATCTTGGTAATTTAAGTGGGGATTTCTAGGGAAGTAGGATAGGTTGGATGTGAGAATAAAAGGAATGTATTATACATATGTATGATTGCCAAAGAACAAACTTAATTAAAAACTGTTTAGGTTCCCACGAAGTGTGTGGACTGTCCTTTGATACTGACAACTCCCAGAAATCAGAGCTGCCAGTGACATTGTCAGGAGGATGAGAGAGGGGCACAGAACTTGTAAGCATGCACACAGCCCAGACTGGGCAAGCTCACTCTATTGTTGACACTATGCTTCTGGTTAATCTCTCAGTTTGCAATAATTTCCTGTTGGTTAAGACTAGCTGACTATGCAGTGATGCTAAAAGTGATCAAAACAGGCCCACTGAGAACGCTACCATCTGCTGAAGGTCCATTGCCTAAGGGGTAGCATGCTTGGTATTTTGAGGGACAGAAAGAATAAGAAGTAGAACATATTTTTATATAAGAAAGAAGAGAGTTAAATCAAGTATTATTGAATAATGATCTAATCAAGACTTATGGAAAATGGTAAGTGTTGGAGAAAACCAGATGACCAACAAATGGTTTGGTTAAGTGCAAGGAGCAGTGGCTCCAAAAGACGATTTCAGCATGGCTTAAATCTCCCTACAGTAGAGTTTCCCATTGGGCCGCATCAGATTCAGCTGGATATCCCATCAAAGACAGGCGATGTAAACCTATTACTCAGGAAGGAGGCTCCAGGCTGGAGCAGTAAGTTTCCCCTGCATAGAAGGAAGGAAGTGTGATGCTCACCAATGACATCTTGTGTCAATCAATATTCATTGGTATATTCAAGGGCAACAAAATCATCATTTGAAGGAAGGTTGGAGCCTTAAACCATCTGAAATTAGTGAAATTTTTTTTGAACTTGTACTGACTTGTGCAAAGCAAAGACACACACACACACACACACACACACAAAATCCAAAATCACATATAAAATCACTGGAGAAGGAAGACATTGGAGATGAGGAAACGTGAGACACAGAAATATATCGATAACAAATGCCAAAGCTATTTTTTTCTCCTAAATATGGAGAAACCAGTTGGAACTAAAAGAGGAATATGGTACCACCATGTTTCAGGAGGACTTGTGATTTTTTTCCCAAGAAAAAACGACTTTGCAGAATATAAAATCATAATTTAAGTTAAAAGGAGAAGAGTGTCAACATCTCAGAAATCTGTGTTCATAATCCCAGCTTTCCTCCCCACTGGCAGTGGTCATATCAAAGGTTTATTGTATGTACATCCTAGCTCTTCACCCTTTCAATAGAACCCAGAAAGAACAAATAAATCAGATACTGAATTAAATCTTATAAAGCATATTTTAAGAAATCTGTAGGATTTCATGTTGGTTTGTGCCTCGATCGTGTTTATCAGAAACTGGAGGGAGCGGTGTGGCAGGCATTGCTCTCCAGCAGAGGACAGAGAAGAGCACAGCACTCTTGGCTGCTGCCTTCACAAATGCGACAGTACAACCAAGAAGAGACAGGAGGTGTCCTGAGTGTACGAAGTCTGTTGACGGAAACCCTGTGGGACAGGAAGAAAACACAATAGTCCCAGGCGAGGAGGCAGGAATTAATGAGTCTGGCGAGACTGAAGAAAGCTTGTCTGAGAAAGTGACCTCTTGGCTACACCTCACACTACCTCACACCTACATCATCATGAGGCAAAGCATGATGAGCCGTTATTTGGCTATCACTAACTTATCCATAGTGATAAGCAGAAGGTTTTCCCGAGGATATCAGCAAGTTAATCAAAACGCAAGCTATGCAGAATAATGAAATGATCTGTCTCCAGAATCTTTGAATGAGGCTCCTTTGTCACCTTTACAGCACAGTTTGCACCAAAACAAAGTTTAAAATATTTGAAACTTTTATATTGTTGATGGCTTCTATAATGGATGAATAAAAGCTGCTGAGATGTATTCCCATGGCTTCCATTGTTTCACTCCCTAAGTATGCTAAAGGCCGATGAGACAGGATTAAAGAATTGGTTAATCTTTCACCAGTAAGCAACTTCAGTGAGTAGCTATGGTGATTTAAGCTAAGGAGTCATTTACAGGGATGAGATGCTGAAGGAGGGAGAGGAATCACTGTAAACCACTCTTCCCCAGTAATGACCTAGACTCCCTGCAGACCTCCCTAACCAGAGCCAAGGGGCCAACAAACCACTTCCTTCTACAAGGAGAAGGATCAGCAGGTGCTAAGTCTTGGAGGATGATCTGGCATTATAAGAAACATTATTGGACAGAGGTTAGCATTTGGTAGGGAAATACAGCCCTGCCACTCAGAGCCCAGCAGGATGGGTGCCAGGGCGACACCATCCCCTCATTCCCTTCTTTTGTCATGTCACACAGGGAAGACAGGGGTGTGGCAGAGGGGGTGAGTGAGTGGACGTTCCAGCGAGGTTTGTCCCCAATTTACAGCGGGGAATTTCACATTTGATATAAAGCTTAGTAACACGGTGAATATCTTAGAGCTAATGGTGGCTTGGCTGTGTGTTGATTCTAACACGTCAGACCTACTTCACAAATTCCGAATATCTGTTTCCCCCACAGCCTTGAAGTCACGGGGGAGAGCAAAGAAAAGTGTGGACACTAAACGGCACAAGAATAGGAACCACACCACTGTCGCCTTCATCATATTCTCCCTGCTGTTTCTTGCTTAATCTTTCAGGCAATTATCAGCAAGATAATGGTACAAGACTGTATTATTGTATGTGTATCTGTGTGTGAACACACACACACAGAGACTGAACTGAGTTATTTAATCCAGTTCCACACACTCTGTTCTTCAATGAGAACTTGCAAAATGAATCCTTGATTTTCATTGGCTGGCTAATATAAAGCGCTTTGGAGTTTGTCATCTGTTTCCATAATGATAGACTTCTTAAGGTGTTTAATTTAGCAGGCAAGCTGAATCATAATTGTCTGTAAAGCATGCTCACCAGGGTATATATCTTCCTGCCTCTTCATCATGCCATGTCAAATTGTATTTCCTACGGTGCTCAATAGGTTGTCATATGTAAGCAAGGAAATTCAATACAATATAATGTAAATTTAATACAAGGTATCTCTATTTACACTGAAGAATTGTGTTTACTGTAAGAATTAAACAACAATGTGTCCATGTGTCATAAAAATAACACGCAGAGTGAATACTGATGCTCCAAACCTATTTGTTTGTTTTTTGCCAGCGAGAGGCTTGGCAATAAGAATATCAACTGCACGCTGCCCCTGAGGTCCAGATGCTGATTGAGTGTGGCAGATATCTCCCTGTGTGACTACTTGATCCTTCAATTAAAAAGGAAGAGAGAGCGAGAAGCTCCCACACTGTGGAAGACTGCCTTATTACTGTTATGCTCGCCTAAAAATGGCATCGGCGGAATCGAAAAAAGGCTGTGCTTGGGAGATTCTACCTGACAAATTGATGGGAGGTGTTTCATAAAAGTTAGCCCAGGTTTGTTCCAAACTGTCAAGCAGTTTCCCTAAGTGGCTCACCGAATTCTAGAATCCACTGCACCTGCTAAAACCGAGCATTAACAGAAAGAAAATAGAATTATATTTGATTATGGAATATAGTTGTTTCAAAATGAAACTTTAAGAAAACACACAGCTATTTCTTGAACACCAGAGAAAATCACAACAGACTTGCAAGCATTTGAATTTTGCCCTTATTAAATTAGTAGTGAACAAGCAAAAGTTTCACTTTTATTTTCATATGTCTGGTTGGAGCATTATAATAACGAATCTGTAAGCGGCAGAGTGAGGAATAAAAAAATCGTGATTTTTTTTTTTTGCCATTTACGGAATTTTTTCAAACCTCATACCTTTTTAATTAGCTGTCTTGACTTTGAGTAATTAAATTGTTTAATTCTTATTAATCCAATTTTCTACATCTGTACATGGGGATATTATAAATTTCATGGGCTAATTTTGGGAATTAACGTGTTATCATAGTTATCTTTAACTGCCAACTTGACATGGTCTGGAATCAGCGGAGAAGAGGGCGTTGGCTGAGGGACTGCCCTGACTGGAGTGGCCCATGGGCTGTCTCGGGAGTGCGTGTTTTGATTCTGAAAGGATGTGCAAGGCCTCAGCCCACTGTGAGTGGCACCATTCCCTAGGTAGGTCGTCGTGGGCCGTAGGAGAAAGCATGACAAGCATGAACCTGGATGAGCTCCCTGCCGTACTTCCTGCTTCAAGATCCTGCTGGAGCGCCCCCTGTCCTCAGTGATGGGCCCCGGTGGGGAAGCAGAAACCAAACTCCTGTTCCCCTAAGTTACTCAGACAGAACATTTTTATCACAGCAACAGGAACGAAATGAAATCAAGTGCCTAGCAAATAGTTAGGGATTGTAGCCAGCCTTGTTACTGTTAGTAGGCAGGTATGAAATCAAAACTTCTTTCCACTCATGAACAAAAGGTTGTGTTCACCTGTGCACCTGCTTATCCATTATAACACCTCAGGTTTCCAGCACCCTCTGTGCGTGGGAACAATAGCTTTGTGTATGGAAGATCAATACCCAAGCAATTTCTCTGCCACATTGATAAAGGAATGTATTTATACAATTATATGATCTTCCAATAATGCCAGTTGCCTTGGTAGGAGTCTGTGTAAGTCTTCGGAAACAAGTGCAGCCCTCGACTGCTGCTTATATGATTGCAGCCGTGCTTGTTGGCGGATGTTTTGGTTAGTTTTAACCGTCAACTTGGCATAATCTTCATCTCCCGTGAAAAGAATCACATTGAGGAACTGTGCAGATTGTCTTGGCCTGTGGGCATGTCTGTGGGGGATTTTCTTAACTGGGTTAATTGATGTGAGAAGATCTGCCATGAAGGTGGGTGACTCTATTTATGTGCCAAGCCCCGGACTGAATGAAAAGGGGAGAGTGAGCTGCACCCAGCAAGCGCCATGCATTCATTCTCCCGCTGGTTTTCACTTGTGTACCACTAGATGTGTCAAGTCCTCTTTGACTTCCCTGCAAGATAAATCAGAGGGCAAAACGAAGTGAAGGGGATCATGGGTAAAAGCCCAGGTGTTGGGTTGGTACAGGTGGGTAGTGTCAGTTGGGAGGAGTGTGACGTGTAAGAAAAAGCACGAGAGGATGAGCGACGGGGGCAGGATAAGAGGCCAACGTGGGCACGCTGGGTTTCCGACTGGATAGAGACATGAAGGTTGCAACAGGGACCTGGGAGGACTCGTTTCCACTGGTAAGACAATGGGATCTGGATTCACCTATAAAAGGAGCCACAGGACCCACGTGGACTTCTGTAGGTCATGTGGCCTCTGGGCATGACTGTAAGAAAATATCTAGACTGCGTTAATTGAAATGGGAAGAATCAGCCTACTTGGAGATGGCATTCTCCCATGGGCTGGCGTCCCAGACTAAGAGAAAGGGAGCTTAGTATGACCACTCATCACCACCTGCCTCAGGTTCCCACGGCCATGGCCCTGTTAGCAGCCACTAAGAAGTTTGCCCTTGAACTGTGACCCAGAATAAAGCTTCTTCCCATTGCGGTAAGAACAGGAGTAACTAACGAAGTGTCCCAGGAAGACTCTCAGCTGGGCAGGCGGTTAACCCATCCTCATCATCACTGCTCAAACCCCTGAGGATTATATTCTTAGATCAGTTTACCAACAGGGTTCTGGTAATTAGGCAAGTCTGAGAAACAGAACTCAACATCACTTGAAAGGGTTTCTTTCCTAGCAGTAGGCAAAGTCTCTAGCAGCAAATTTCACAAGATACAATTTTATAAACTAAATTTTGAACACTAACAAGAGGCATGCCATTTTGTTAGGCTTTCTATAGGAAATGAATGAAATCCTCATGGGTTTCTGTTGTTGTTTGTACCCGGTGGGACTGTTGGGCAGCTAATTAAATAACATTAAGTCCAGGTCAAATGACGTAAGGGCCACGAGGAGGGCACTGAAAAGATCATGCAGCCGAGAGCAGCGGGAAGGCTGAAACTCAAGGAAGGGCAGCATGGCTTCACAGATGCCTGTGGCAAACCTGTAAGGATGAGTTAGGTTTCTACAGGGAAAGGCAGGAAGGAAAAGGAAAGGGGTATGAACCTCTGCTTGAAGAATTCAGTAAGATTCCAGAACAAGACAGACATGTTACTTCAGAGATTCCCCAAGTGGTGTGGCTCTACAGTAAGCCATAAAAATGAAAATACTATTGGGTGGTGGTGAAACACTCTTTTAATCCCAGCAGTTGGGAGGCAGGGGCAGACAGATGCCTGAGAGGTCAAGATCATGATCTACAAAACAAGTTCCAGGACAACCAGGGCTACACAGAGAAACCCTGTTTTGAAAAACCAAAAAGAGAAAAAAAAGGAAAAGAAAAGAAAATGAAGATACAACACAAAGTGACAAGTGGCATATAGCTGAGTTCAGCCATAATTCAGAAGTCATCTGACCACCAGACTGCAAGAAACAAAGAAACGGTGTTTGTTCTTCAGGTGTATAAGGGGAATGCAGGACCGTTGAAAATATATAGAGGCAGAGTGGTTTGGGGAAACAGGGTTATGCCTCTCCGCATACCCGACAACAGAAATGAAACAAGAGCAAATTTGGGACAAGGGAAGAAGAGGCCTGAGAAGAAGTCCTTGGAACAGCTCTTAGAAGATTATTTTAATTGTGTGTGTGTGTTTGTCTGTCTGTCTGTCTGCCTTGGAGTGAATCTGCCTTTGAGCAAATGTTCCTTTGAAGGCTAGAGGAGGGAGTCAGACGCTCTGGAGCTGGACTTACAGGTGGTGGTGAGCTGCCCAACACTGGGGCCAAGAAATGCACTGGGCCCTGTATAAGAGTAGAACATGATCTTTCCCACGGAACAGTCTCTACAGTCATTTTAATGTTTGCTCCACCAAGAAAGTGCAGAAAATTCTACTGTAATTAAACATATTAGATTATTACAAAAATGTTAGCAAAATATTCCTTATCTTGCTCATTGCATGTATTTTAAAACCCACTTGGCAAATACACAGAATATAACAAGCAAAAGTCCTGGAAACGAGGAAAGGGTTTCTCTAGATAAGCAAGGAGCACAGGGCAAGAAAAGTTTAAGTGAAAACTACCAGCTGGGAGGAAGGAAGTATTCTATGTGAACCAGGTTAGCAGCCATCCAATCAGAACGAATCAGCAGCATTTCTCTGACTCCGTGGACTAGTCAGCTTTCCCTGTGGAGTTGGAAGTGTGAGAAGATTTTTGGCTGCTTAATATGGTATCCTATAGATGTCGATTATTTATATTAAGAAAGTTGTAACCATATAGGAGTAGTTTCAATGGCAGAGAAATGTCGCTTGCTCTAATTACCAGAACTCTCTCCATTACCTCAAATGTAGCTATTGTGTTTGTTAAAAGTTTAACTTAAAAGGAGACAGAATAATTAATTCACGGTAAACATGAGACGGTTTAATAAATCTACAAGGTTTTTGTTTTGTTTTCTTCCATCTGCTTGTGCTTGCTGGGGCCATTTCAGTTTTCAGGAATCTTTATTTAAAACAGTTTCTATATTATTAATACATTTTGATATTTGCCACAAAGACGGACATGGTTTGCTATTCTGTTCCTCCTGCCAGAACTCAACAACAGTTCTATGTCTAACAAATCTTAAAGATAATCCCAATAACTGAATAAATACATCAGTGTCCTAAAAAGCCTATTAAGATGTCTTTATGACGATGCTTTGTTTTCCTGTTGTTTAACTGGATAGCTGAACCCTCTAACCAGCACAAGGACACATACATCATGAAAGAATACAATGCTGCTTAAGTGTAAATGTATGCATGTTTAATGCATGCATTGTTTAAATCTCCATGTTGAAATATTTATAAATACCAGCCTAAGGAATCCGAGTTCCGAGTGACTTCTTTTCAAATAAACTTCTTAACTAAAGAGCACTTGAAACACGCTGTGTACATGAACTTCCCACCTCTTTACTCCTCCAAGGAAGAACCAATGGCCGCTGGAAACAGAGAGTCATTAAAGACAATGTCACTCTCAAAGCTCCATTCTCCCCAGTTCCCTCTCCTAGTGCACACTAAACAATGGCATGCAGTACACAGGAGCTATCAAGAGGGAGCACTTTTGAGCCACCAAAACTGCATGTCAACCTAGCAGAGCTCACTCTCCCCAACTCCAGGGACACTATCCCAGGTATTTTATGTGCTAAAATGATCATTAAAAATTAAGTACCACATATAAGCTGCCATTTAGAATATTAATTTACTTTTGCTAATCATGTTTTTAACTTCAGGCTAAAAGAGTTCACCCACCATTCGGATACTCGGGCTTAGTCCAGGAGACCTTAAAGGAGTCTGGGGGATAGGAGTGGACTCTGGGGCCTGGCACACCTTCTGGAACCCTCTCTTTCATTAGGGCCTGGCTGGGCTCACTCATTACACAGCCCCCCCTCCCCCCCCCCGTGTATGCCTAAGCCGGAACAGAGGAAAGCGCCTCGGTCCTGAGCCTCAGATTTGGAAGAACAGTGAAAGGAGATAAGACAGAGCAGGAGTTCTAGGTCCCGCTAAAATAGTATTCCCCCATTGCCCACAAATAAATAGGCCTGTTTCTGGTGCTGAAGTATAACATTTAATTAGATTACTTTTTAGGACCTGAGAATTTATCTCCAGTAAGTACAAAATAACCAGGGTACTACATGAAAAACCTGTCTAAGTTAGAGCCTAGAGATGCAGGGTGCATATTGACTGGGCGAGCGGCTTTGCTGTCGAGAGTTAGCACTATGCAGAGGGAAACACACTTGTGTCCATGCATGCACATGCACACACACACACCCCTCTGGGGTAGAGAAAAAGATGGACTCCCGGCACCCACTTACTCACTCCAGGGCAACCTGCCTGTGCTCATTTCAATACCATGAGACACCAAATAAAGCAACATTTCTAAGCCAATCAATATTTAAAAAAATCTAAGCTTAATAGCTTAGTGGGCCGAATAGGTTACTTCATGTCAAAAGATGTGGATCCCCTTAAAACAGGGATGAGGAACTCAAAATGATCCCTAAAATAGCATCTAACTCCAGAAACAGAGAGCAGACATTCAGGACATTGGATTTTCTCAGAATGAACTGTTAATGATTTCCAAGTTACTGAGAACTTGAAGCATACACACAGGGCTGTTGTCTCATTAGCAAATACAAATAATTGTGATTTTATAAAACAATGAGAGGGAAAAAAAACGTAGCTAAGTTTCCCTCAGTACTAACCTTCTACCTCGCGGCGGCCGGAACTGGACGCGCACGGCGGGCGACGTAGCTGGCGCAGCGGCCGGGACCGGCGGGTACTGACACAGTGGCAGACAACGCAGGCGACAGGGACCAGGGCAACACCAAGAGCAGATCGCCCCAGGACAATTAAATCAAAGAGGTAGGCCTTTGGTTGGCGAGGTCCCGGGCAAACAGGGAACCTGGTTCTTTTCCTGAAGACCCGTCTGAGGGGTGAGAGGGATCTTGGCCCCTGGCAGGAGCCAGGAAACAGAACGAGGGAATTTTGCAAGAGGAGCCTCTGGCCAGCAGGGAAACCTGATCTGGTTTTAAAAGACCAATTAGAGATCGTCAATAGGAGGAGATGGGCAGGCGCCAAGGCAAAAATTCTCCCAATAAGCTGAAAAACAACATGAAAGCACCAGAACCCAATGATCTTACAACAGAAGGACTTGAACACCCTAACACAGAAGAAGTGGAAAAAATCGACTTTATGAAAGCAATAGAGTCCCTTAAACAATATGTAAAAAACACCTTTATAGAAATGGATGAGAAGTATAACAAAAAGTTTGAAGAATTGAGTAAATACGTACATGAGACCCTGGGAAACCAAGAAAAAACGAACAAACAGGTAATGGAAACAGTTCAAGAATTGAAAACTGAAATGGAAGCAAGGAAGAAAGCACAAACTGGGGACCAGCTGGATACGGAAAATCTAGGTCAACGAGCAGAGCCTACAGAAACAAGCATAATCAATAGAATACAAGAAATAGAAGAAAGAATCTCAGATTCTGAAGACACCATAGAGAAAATAAACGCACTGATCAAAGAAAACAGCAAAGCCAACAAATTCTCATCACAAAACATTCAGGAAATATGGGACACAATAAAAAGACCAAACCTGAGAATAATAGGAATAGAAGAAGGGGAAGAATTACAGCTCAAAGGCCCAGAAAATATATTTAACAAAATTATGGAAGAAAACTTTCCCAACATAAAGAAAGATATTCCTTTGAATATCCAAGAAGCATACAGAACACCAAACAGACTGGATCAAAGAAAAGCATCCCCTCGCCATATAATAATCAAAACACAAAATATACAGGTTAAAGAAAGAATATTAAGAGCTGCAAAGGAAAAAGGCCAAGTAACTTATAAAGGTAAACCGATCAGACTTACACCTGACTTCTCTATGGAAACCATGAAAGCCAGAAGGTCCTGGATAGAGGTTCTTCAAAAACTAAGAGACCATGGATGCAAACCCAAACTTCTATACCCAGCCAAGCTAGTATTCACTATCAATGGAGAAAACAAGACATTCCAGGATAAGAACAAATTTAAACAATACGTAGCCACAAATCCAGCGCTACAGAAAGTAATAGAAGGAAAATCGCAACCCAAGGAATCCAACATTGCCAACACTGACTACAATAACTCAGGAATCTAGCGAACCTTCACCAGTACAACTCAAAGAAGGGACACACACAAACTCTACTACCGAAAACAGTAAGAATAACCGGAGTAAACAACCACTGGTCACTAATATCACTTAATATTAATGGTCTCAATTCACCTATAAAAAGGCACAGGCTAAGGGATTGGATACGAAAACAGGATCCAACATTCTGCTGTTTGCAAGAAACACATCTCAACCACAAAGACAGGCATCTACTCAGAGTAAAAGGTTGGGAAAAGGTCTTTCAAGCAAATGGTCCTAACAAAAAAGCAGGTGTGGCCATACTAATTTCCAACAAAACTGACTTCAAACTAAAATCAATCAGAAGAGATCGAGATGGACACTTTATACTCATAACAGGAACAATTCATCAGGATGACATCTCAATCCTGAATATCTATGCCCCTAATATAAAAGCACCCACTTATGTAAAAGAAATATTTCTAAAACTCAAGGCAGACATAAAACCACACACACTAATAGTAGGAGACTTCAACACACCTCTCTCTCCAATGGACAGGTCAATCAGACAGAAACCTAATAGAGAATTAAGAGAATTATTGGAGGTAATGAAGCAAATGGACTTAACAGACATCTACAGAACACTCCACCCAAATAGGAAAGAATATACCTTCTTCTCTGCAGCTCATGGAACCTTCTCAAAAATTGACCATATACTCGGAAACAAAGGAAACCTCCACAGATACAAAAGAATATCAGTGTCCACCTGTGTCTTATCAGATCACCACGGATTAAAGTTAGATGGCAACAACTATGCTACCCCCAGAAAGCCGACAAACTCATGGAAACTGAACAGTCAACTACTGAACCACACCTGGGTCAAGGAAGAAATTAAGAAAGAAATTAAAGTCTTCCTTGAATTTAATGAAAATAAAGAGACAACATACTCAAACCTATGGGACACGATGAAAGCAGTGCTAAGAGGAAAGTTCATAGCACTAAGTGCCCACTTAAAGAAAACAGAGAAAGCATACATTGGGGACTTAATGGCACACCTGAAAGCTTTAGAAAAAAAAGAAGCAGAGGTGCCCAGAAGGAGTAGAAGACTGGAAATAATCAAACTGAGGGCAGAAATCAACAAAATAGAAACTAACCTTCTACCTCTCAACGGCAACGGAGACTACAAAGTTAAAAAACTGTTCATAAGTGAGACTCAGCCCAGGTTAAGTCTGAAACAAGGCAAAATGTGAAAACAAGGCAATGCAGAATCAGAGCGCTTGTTAGTACATTTTCACGGCAGCTAGAACTATGAACCCCATTGTTTTTATTGATATCTCCTGGCCTGTGCAGCTTTGTCAGCTATCCGCTATGGCTTAAGGCTCTGGGGAGTCTGTCTCCTCAGGACAGAAGAGGGGGGAGGACTGGTCAGATTTATCCTCACGTTGGAGCCTGGAACTGTTTCCTGTGTTGTTAAACCTGGCCACAGAGTTTCCATTATGACAATAAACAACTATGGATAGCCGACTACTTATACTGAGGTTAGCTTCCTGATATAAGAGCACTTTAGTAGAAGCTGGGGAGACAGCACAGTATACAGAGATCCACCCTCAATCTCAGGAACCCGCAGGGGACAGCTAGGTGTGGCAGCTCAAGCTCGTAATCCCAGTGCGGCGGAAGTAGAGATGAGGGGATCCCTGAGATTTGCTGACCGGCCAGGCCAGCCTAATTGAGAAACACACACCAGTGGGAGAGCCCATGTCCAAACCAACTAGGTGGCCCTGGGCACATAGCTTAACGAGTAGAGCAGCTGTGTTACTGCATAAGAACCTGAGTATGGGTCCCCAGACAAGCATGGCAAAGTTCTCCTGTATCCCAGATGCTGGGGTCAGAGGTACAGATGGCTTACCGGGACTCACTGGCCAGCCAGCATGAGAAAAATGTAAGCTGCAGGTTCAGCCAGAGACCCTGTCTCAAAAAATAAGGTGGAAAAGACACGCATCCCTACCACAAAGGGGTTGGGATGGAGACAAATAAGTAAACAAATAACAAGGTGGATATATGATATATATGATATACATATGTTTGTACACCTACACACACATACACAGAGCGAGAGAGAGACAAAGAGACATGGACAGAAACAGACTCACACACAGAGAGGACAGAAGTAGCCTGTGTCTTAGAGTAATTTCTCATGAATTTAAGGCTGCCCCAGGTGGGTGCCATCACCACCCACGACACAAGTGCATTAGGCATGGGCCTAAATAGACTTTCTGGGTTTTTTCTCAATATTTGGATGTAGACCATGTAGATCCACGTCAAAGGAAAAGCTGTCCTTTCGAGGTTGGAACTTTAACCAACCAAGCAGAAACAGTTAGCCATGTGGTCAACCCTGATGTATGGCTTCAGGACACGCCACCACTGACTGACCCCAAAACCAGCTATGGAACATTTAAAAAGAAATGGAAAACATGTCCATGTAACCTACACACTAACAGTCTCAGAGAATATCCAGGCAGCAGGGCCGAGTGAGATATCCGAGCTATCAAAGCCAACACTGGCAGAAAAAGAACTCCTCATTTCTCAAAAAGAGGGGATGTACACATTTTCTCAACCTTAGATTCAGAGCATGTGTCAGCATATTCTTGTGAAACTGATCACACAACAGGATTTAATTCTGATTGTTGTGAATTTCTTTTTCATTTATATTCATGTTTCTGCATTCCCTCACTACCCTTCTCCAAAGAAATACTGGGTTAGACAACACGCTGTGCATTTATTTCAATAGAACATAAGCTAACATCTACTTTGTTTTGAGAATTTTATGATGATTTCCAAAATAAATGTAATATCCTCTTTGGGGGCTTTTTCCTGGACTGCGTCATCTGAAATCTGCAAACTGATAGCCTGACAAAGAAGCACCTTGGGAATTCAGGAGATTATCTTTATGGCCAATGAGATGGGGCGTAAAGAATTGTTGAAACAACAGAAATATCTGCAACTTTATCTCAGTTTTGGCAGTGAGAGGATTCTTCTCAAACTCAAATCTGATTGGTCTAATGCTGATTGCAATTCTGACTTAGGAAAATAAATAAATAACTGGATTGATTGGAGTTGTCCTCATAAAGCAGAAAGGACCCTGAAAGCCTTCAAGTCAGCTAAGTGAGCAACTTTGACCTGTTTCCTATGGATTTTAGTCAATCACAAATACATGAAAACAAAATTCACAACGGTGTGTTGCCAGTGCCAATAGATGGGTAATTTCCCATCTAAAGAGGCCTTGTTTGATTGGTGAAATGTATGTGTAATCTAATTATGGCGACAACTTTTGAAATAATGACCATGAGGAGCAACTAAAGCTAGCATTCTCTTTTCCAATATTTTGCTTTCAGATAAGCAGGGCCTGAGGGTATGAAGGCAGGGTATTTTAAATCATGAAGAAAAACAACAATAACCACAATGATAACAACAACAAAACCCACAACTGCTTTATCCCTACTAATCTTTTCCTGAGAAGTTAAGTTTGAGGCTTCAAGAAATAGCTCATCTGGTAAAATGCCCACTGTGCAAGCAAGAGGACCCAAGTTCAGGTCTTCAGCACCCATGTATAAAGACGACTTGGTGTTGTGCTATGTAACCCTAGTGCTTTGGAGAGGGGACCAGAGGATCCCTGGAGCTTGCTGCCCGACAGCAAGTGACTATCAGTGAGCTCTGAGCACACTGACAGAGAAGACTCTATTTCCAAAGGAAGAGTCAAGAATGAGAGGAGACAGATGACCTTGACCATTGGCTTCCACATGCATGAGTACATGCCCACTCCCACTCAGTACACAAACACAGTCACATACATATGACGGACACACCCACATAACTTGGGCTTACCATTTCAACACTCCTCACCAGTACACAGTCACAGTCACATACATATGATTCTCTCTCTCTCTCTCTCACACACACACATAACTTGGGCTCACCATTTCCATTCTTTAACCCTCACGCAGTGACAGATGGTTAGTACTGTTGTGAACATTTTCTAGCACTAAACCTGACCCCTGCGTCTTTATGCATTTGTTAACTTACTGCTTTTCTCAGGAACCATTAAGACCTAACAGACTTCAAAATAAATACCATATTGGACTACATGCCAAGAGCCTGGGCTTTGGAAGCACGCATCTCCAACACTGACTTTCCAGAAGATACTATGCAGTAACATTTCAGGTCTCAGACTCTTTGTGACTTGGTGGCCATTCACTCATTCCTGCATGAACTGTCTTCACAGACCCTTGTCCCCAGCAGGTACTTTCAGCGTTCTGTACAGAGCATTTGGGAAGATGCGACTTCTCTGTTTGCAAAAACTAAATGAATGACACGGAGTGGCTCAACTGCCCCATGCTTCCCTTTCAAAGGCTGCCCAGGGCCTGGCTGTCTGCATGCTTTGGTTCTGAGCACTTAGCCAATATGCTAGGACAATCCATAAAGGCCACTCTACGTTGTTGAACACCTGCTCTCCACTACTTATCTAATGACTTGAGAGCTGGGTATTATATTGAAACTGTGCAATATACAATAATCCCTCGATTAACCAGGATAAACCTAAATGCCATGGTTCATTTCATTTACTGCTTAACGAAGTTAAAAAAAAAAAAACAAGCAACAACAACAAAAAAAAAACCTTTTAGTTGAATATTTCCTGAAAAAACATTAGGATATTTCCCACACTGATAAATAAATTGGGATTAAAAGGAACATGAGCAAGTTTGTCTCCTTAATAGCCTTTAGGGCACGAGGACATCCATGTCGTTATGCCCTCTGACACCAGCATTACTCAAGACCTGACACATAGTGTAATTATTTGGGGTTACCTTTTTAGCATCACAGAATTTTAGGACTCTCAAAAAGACATTAAAAACATTAAGTTCTATGTTCTAATTTTAGTCCTGAAAAAAATGTAAGTTGATGTGCCTTAGTACACTTGTCTTGGGTTACACAGTAGTAAAATCTGAATTTAAACTCAAGGGAACAGGCCACAAAGTTAGTTGTACTTAGATTTCAAGTTATAACAAAATTATAAAGTATGGGATATTGTAATGGATTTTGAATGACTGCACAGTACATCCTAAAAAATTGCCTTAGGAACAGAACATTTTTATGCCACTTACCTCCTGATGAAACCCAGCATTTCAGCAATTTCTGCTTAATCTTGGTTGCTCCCAAGCAATCGAGCCTGTTCATGGTTTTCATGTGTACAGCTATTTTGGAAACAGTGTGGACTTCACTATTAGCTTTTGAAAATCGACTTCGGACACTGTTTGGCTTTTTAGTAACATGCCTAGGTGTAATCTGAATTGTCAGGTCCCACATCCACATGCTGTGCTGAAGGCAGAGGCACACGGGCCATTCCGAGCAGGGCTTCACATTGTCTGCCTGCCCTTGCTCTGCGCTGTCAAGGCAGACACGTAACAGCAGTTGGATGCAGTTTATTTTCTCATGGTATAATATTTTGAGCATTCACGAGCATGTTAAGTAAAATGAATGCGTACACAGTGTCTACATAAATGTAAATTTATTCATAATCAAGAGCAGAATATTTTCTATGGCATTTATCAAAGCAAATACCCTCATATAGGTATTGCTATAAAATGAAGAGGGTGTTTAAAACAAATAGGGACAACCTCATGTTTATATTCAGTTATTTTCAGATGTGCTATTAAACTTAAAAAAAGATTATATTTCATCAAAAAGCAAAAGGAAATAGGAGTACAAATTCCACAGCAATGTCAAGGTCTTTTAAAAGACCTTCATCTACAGACGTGCCAGTTAGTATTAAAAATACCACCATCTTCCCAAGGAAACCTCTAAACTGTTGACTCTCGGCTTTCACCAAGTGACTGTTCTTCTGAGACAGAAGTTTAATATAAATCACAGTATAATAACAATTATACTGGGGTCATTTGAATCTTCATTTAAAAATACAAGATCTAAATTCATACTGTGAGGAGTTTTCCAAATGAATACAAGCACCACAGGCAACCATCTTATTAATCTAAGTATTTTGGGGAAAAAGCTCTCGACAATTAGAATGTCCTACAAATAATAAAAAAAAAAATAGTACTGAGCATCTCAACATAGATGCAGGAAAATTCACTAACTCAGATGGTTATGTTATCCTTCAAACAACGCAAACTAAATATGCAGGCAATCAACAAAAAGACTTCATCTTTAGGTTATGGAGGGAATTTTTAGTATAAATACTAAAGAATGAGGCCTTTTTGGTATTTCATTGTTTGATTTGGAAAGGAGGGAATACGGGATGAAGAAAAATGGCAGAAACTAAGCTGACTTATTCCCAGCTTGACGAGGTATAGACACCCAGGAGAAAGGTGCCGGAACATGTGAGCTTGGAGGTTTTTGGTGCTGTTGTGGACAATATTCCACACTGTGGGTGTATGTATAGGATTCAAAGTATATAATCTATAGTGCTCCAGAATTCCATTTAGTTCCCTTGGTTGTCTCCACCTGGGAATCAGTGAAAAATACAGCGTTTTACTCATTTGTGATGTAAAGGATTAAGAGTCATACAAACTTTAATGTACCCTGCTGCAAAAAAAAAAAAACCTACATATAAAGCTCAAAAGTGATTGCCTTTTAAAAACATATACACAGTTATAAAATACCTATTCTAAGGATCTTTAGGGGAAATGTGACATAGCCCTTGCCTTCTAGTTACTTATTCTTTCTCCC
>NW_026067942.1:3751610-3875062 GCF_014885135.2 Alexandromys fortis | reverse complement strand
CCCCCCCCCCCGTCTCTGTGTGTGTGTTAGTGTGTGTGTGACGTTAAACGTGAAGCTAGAGTGGCTGAGCAGCAAGCAATATACACCTTCCTGCCTCTCATCAGCGCTGGGGTTAGAGTTGTGTATGACTACACCAACGTTTTTATGTGGGTTCTGGGATCTGAGCTTAGGTCTTCATGACTGTACATACAATAATTGTTCTTATTGAGCCATCTCCCCAACCCCTAGTTACTTGCAATTTATAATAGTTAACAATATATAAATGTGCATGATTTCTTTTAATCTTGAGTTTAGGATATCAGACAAAGACAGGGTGGCAGACAGTGTCTGAGTACTTCTGAAGGGTGTGAGAAGGAGAGTGATGTACCAGTGCTGGAGACTCCAGCAACCCAACACAGAATGAGCAAGTAGTCACGGAATATAGAGAGTGGGAACCTGTAAGGGCTGAAGCGATGGGCAGGGCTTTTTGACAATGTGAGGTTGTACCTCCAGATCAGTGAGGCTGGACAGGGAGAACCAAGAATGATGAACACTTCAAATGAGGGTTACAAAGTATAGGAGGTAAGGAGGTATCGTTTCAGAACAGACAGAAGACAGCTCAGCCGAGACGTACTCAGAGAAGTGGGTACTCTTTAGAATAAATGACACAGCTTGTCTTAAGGCGACCGAGGGCCAGCCCGAGAGCTTAGGATCAGAGCAGCGGCAGCAACAGCATCAACGGTGATGCTTTTCAGCTTGAACGAAGGCCGCAGTTTATTCAATGTCAACATTTCATTCACAGACAAGAAAACTGGGAGTAAGAAAAAAATGAGCAAGCATGAATTGGTGCTAAGAGAAAGCTATTAAATTTTATCTCAGCTTCATAGACCTCATATAATGAGAAATAAACAAAAGCTACTAAGATCAGAAAAAAATTGAACATATTTATAAATTATATTCTTCTGTGGCTTGAACTACAGGGGAATGAAACTCATGCTCTTATAGAGGAACTGGGTTTGCTTCCTGGAACCCACATGGAGGCTCACAATCCTAGGTAACTCTACTTTGGGGGATCTGATGCTCTTATGGACTCCTTGGGCATCCAGCATATATGGCACACACACACACACACACACATTTGTGCATGTGTACACACACACAGGCAAACACTCATACATTTAAAATATAATAAATTTTTAAAAAGATGTGTGTATACATACACACACACACATTATTCTAGTCATTACAAATGATTGCAAAATGCCCGCCACCTATAACAAACTTCCCAGTGGATAAGTAGGTGGTCATTTTTCTCTAACTGACAACTAGAGAAAAGTTGTATCCACATTTAGCTTGGAGTGATTGCCTAGAGACAAAATGGAAATTAAGTTGACAAGTGATAATCAGAGGTTCCTAGAACCATTGGTCTAATCATTTCTATGCATTTAATCACAATACAATTAGCTGGATGTCACAAGCCCCTCTAAATGAGCACATCAGGATTCTTATGTGAGCCAGAACCAGCATGTGCAAGACACAAGAGCTCTGCTTACTGGATGTGCAGAGTTCTAGAACCAAGGGCAGTCAAAGTAGGGGATCCACTTGTTCTGGGGGTAGCTGCACTGTCTGCAGGATGGCATGGGAACTGTGTGTGAGATGTAGGAAGTTTTTCTGTATATGTGTTGCTTTTATTGGTTAATGAACACAGAATCTGCGTGGACCTGTGATAGGGTAGAGTAGAGCTAGGAGGGGAAAACTAAACTGAATGCTGGGAGAAAAAAAGGCAGAGTAAAGGGACACCATGGAGCTGCTAGAGCAGAAAGACACAAGCCGCCAGCTGAAACCTGGCTGGTAGGCCATGAGCCTCATGGTAAAATATAAAATAATAGAAATGGGTTAATTTAAGAGATGAGCGTGAGCTAGAAATAAGCATAAGCTAATAGGCCAAGTAGTGTTGTAATTAACACAGTTTCTGTGTGGTTATTTCAGGAAGCCAGAAATGAACAAGCGGCTTCCTACTACATTTGTGCACCCCACATATGTGCATGTGTCAAGGACAGTCCCGTGAGCTGTGAGGACGTCTAAATCTGGGGGAGGAGAGAAACCAGAATTACCCTCCCTAGTATATTCTCAGGAGAGCTCACTCCCTTTCCACATTCTGACCTTTAGGAATTGTTAAAATAAAGCTTCACACTAGACTCACTAATTATGGATGGGCAGTATTGGTCCATGCTTTCTAACCCAGCATTTGGGTGGCAGAGGCAGACCGATTTCTGTGAGATCGAGGCCAGCCTGATCTATAGAGTGAGTTCCAGGACAGGTTCCAAAGCTACAGACAAACCCTGTCTTTGAAAACCATAATTATAATGATATAAAAAATCATTAATTATAAAAATCAGTAGAAATAAAATATATTCATTTCTCTCTTAAATGACTTGGCTGCATTGAAATGGGCCCTTGTCAGTCACAATCTCCATCTAACTTTCTCATTTTATAATTTGTTTTCTTGAATGACTATGATCTGGCAACTCATTTTCAGGGTTTAGTCTTAGTTCAAAGACTCTGTTAAAAATAAATGAGATATTTAAATTATTTTGAAGACAATAGGAGTTGTTTTTGAAATGCAAATGCATCGCCTGTAACAATGACTTTGAAACTCCCTTCTCCTGTCACCTAGTCAACTACTATTTGACCTTCAGATCATCCAAGCTGTGTGTGTGGGTAATGTTTCACTTTTCAGATGTCCCAGACACTTCCCAGGATCCCCTTGGACAGGCAGCAGCTGTTATCTGCTCGTCTGACCCCCATAGCACTTGGTGTAAACTCCCAGCATGACACTCACAACCCTGCAGCCGGATTAGTGTCTAATACCATGCCTGACATACTAGAGATTCTGAATATAAATAACTGAATCAATGAACACAGAATGAATGAAGGAGGTGACAATACAGTTGAGCTAGGTATGAAAGGCGACCATGTGGTGCCCTGGCCAATAAAATCATCTCTCCTTCTCATGAATTTCCATGGTACTTCACATCTGTTGACTTTCCTAGTGAATATCAATCATATCCCTAATGAGAAAACTTATTCTATAATTCCCCAATTCCATTCTTAAATGCCCTGAATTCTTCACATATAAAATACCCAGTAATCTAACTAAATTTTGACCAAGTTTACCAAACTTTAAATCTAATTTGTACTTTCACAATATTAAAAATAGTGATTCTGAGAAACATCTTTGAAACATGTCATGATTTAAGTAACACATATCCTTAAATCTTATTAACCTTGAACCATCATAATTTCATGTTTAAAAGATTAATGAAATGCAGCCTAATTCAGGAAAATAGCTTTTGCATTATACTGATAGCAAAAGTAAACTAGGAAAGGCGTGCTGATTTTCATGCAAAATACAATCAATTGGCTAAACATGTAGGTCACCGGAAGAAAGGCAATCTAGTCATTTTTATAGCAAGAGTTGCCTTAGAACAAAGGAGGTCACCAGGATGACACTCGCCTGATTTGACCAAACCTCATTTCCTACAGCTTCTGTATGATAATATCTAATGGCGTCGTGCTGACAAGAGACACCCTCATTTAACGTCATAAGAGGAACACAGCAAGAATACACTGGAGGTGATGGACCAACTTGGGATGGTACGACTCTGGGAGATGGCCGCAGCAACCTCGTCAAACGTGCGTGAGTAAGGACTGGAGAGCTCCCATTTGGGCAAACATCATACCAAAACCTATGTCCTAGTCAGGGTTGCTATTGCTGACTTTGGTACTGGAGGCAGGAAGGGTTTATTTGACTTATACTTCCACATCCCTGTCCACCATTAAAGGAAGTCTAGCCAGCACAACTTACAAAACAGCATCATGAGAGTGGGTGAAACCATGAGTGATGGGTTACTAGGAGTTAAACCATAGCGGTGTATTTTACCCTGATTGTGTGTGTGTGTGCATGCACACGCGCGTGCACGTGCATATGAGTGTGTGGGTAGGAGGGCCTATGAGTGTGTGGGTGGGCAGGTAACACTCATATGAGCTTGTGGAGGCCAGATGCCGATTCCAGGTATCATCCTCAATTGCTAGCTCTATTTTATTCTATTTTATTTTTAGCAGGGACCTCTGGCTGACCAGTCCCCCAGTTAATTGTTGCATTTAGGTGTTTCGGTACAGCAAGAAGAAAAGTACATGATCCATGTGATGTGAGACCAGATCACTCAAGGAACAACGCCTGGCTGAAGGGCCACTCTGCCAGACCATACTTACGACAACACAGTCTAACACCCCTCCCTGTTCTCTTCCTTTGCTGCCCCTGAGTGCCAAGGACTTGATGAACTTTCTCCTTCTCGTCTCTTCCCCAGGTTTGAATCCCTTACATTCTCTGGGAAGGAAAGCTAGGGGTTTCATTCGACGTCATATCAGGAGCAATAGCAAGGATGGCACAGAGCTTACAGCAACTCTCACAGTGGCCAGAAGTCATGGTCCCTGTGCCTAAATCTGAGTGATTCTTGACTATATCTTAGTCATGCCAGAACATCGTGGTTAGCTGCAGCCGAGACAGGCTACTGTCATATTCTCCCCTCAGTAATGGCTGGAGTTCCCTTTCCTAGAAGCATTCAGATTGCTCAGGCAGGGACTTGGCTATGTAGTTTGCAGTGGAGTAAGAAATCACCCCATTCAAGGATGACAGCATCTCAAAGATGCGGCCTTCACACCCGGGACTTTGTTAACTCAGCTAGTGTCTCAGGAAATCATGTTATATCTGTACCATGGGTCCCCAGCATGCAAAATGCTCCATTCTCCTGTATATTATAAGTCCATGCCTTCAACATGACTTTGAGGCCTAATTACTAACTTCCCCAGGTCTATTTGCCACAGATAGGAACAGTTTCCTGTAGCAATGACACAGGGCTTCTTCCTGCACTTGGATTCTGCTGTGATACGTTGTCTTCTTTGGGTTGAGGAGCATCCGTTGCTGTGGTTGTTAGGACCGGAGATCAGGATGAGGAAGTGACTACACTTTGCAGGGTCCTATGTGGTACAGTGAGTGTGACTCTTAGCCTGCGGAGGCTAGGCAGAGACACCATAACCACTGCAACTTTATAAAATAAAACATTAAATTGGTTTTTTTTTTTAGAGTTACAGAGGTTTAGTCCATTACCGTCATGGCGGGAAACAAGGCAGCGTGCAGGCAGACATGGGGCTGGAGAAGGAGCTGAGAGTTCTACACCCAGATCTGCAGGCAACAGGAAGAGCAAGTCACTGGGCCTGGCTTGTGGACTTTTCTTTTCTTTCTTTTTTTTGGTTTTTCGAGACAGGGTTTCTCTGTGGCTTTGGAGCCTGTCCTGTCCTGGAACTAGCTCTGTAGACCAGGCTGGTCTCGAACTCACAGAGATCCGCCTGCCTCTGCCTCCCAAGAGGCTTGGACTTTTTCAAACTTCAAAGCCCACCCTAAATAACACACTTCCTCCAAGAAGACCACATCTCCTAAACCTTCAAAATAGTGCCACTCCCTGGTGACCAGGCATTCAAATCCATGAGCCTATGCGGCCATTCTTACTCAACCACCACAACTCTTGAATCATCAGGACTAAAGCATCAGAACCTAACTGCATCAAATCCTCCAGTCACAGGTACAGTTCCCCTCAACTACTCTGCCTTGTAAGTAATTTGTTTTGTTTGTGGATGTTCAGGGCATTGTATATTAGAGCAGAATGGATTTTAATGTCCATCAGGGCTTAAGAGTGTTAATACTGCCAGGTGTGATAGCTCAGACCATAGTCCCAGGACTTGGGAGGCTGAGACAAGAAGACTGTGTGAGTTTAAAGCTAGCCTGGGCTACATGGTTAGACCTTTTCTCAAAATTAAAATAAATCATATATATATATATATATATATATATATATATAGAGAGAGAGAGAGAGAGAGAGAGAGAGAGAGAGAGAGAGCTTTGCTTCCTACCAAAGGTGAAGGAACTGCTTGGGAGAGTTGAGTAGAGGGGACAGAAACAAGCAATCACAGAAACAGGAAAGGGACTATGTGGGTGGGGAGCTGTTAGAGACATGGGTGTCATTTGGAATGTGGAGTCTGAGAGCTATATCATCAGCTAAGAATTCACTTTGGATTCTTTGGAAACAGCAGCAATGACAAAAATACCCCCTAAACACACACATAGTCCTGAACTGTCCTCTCAGTGCTCTTAAATGAAATCGAACACTGGCCTGTCAGGTAGTAACTGACTTAACATTTCTTTTCCTCACACTCCCGTTCACCCACACCCCAGATGAAGCTCTGCTCCCCTCACATTACAAACCCACGCTTGGAAGTCTTTGAAGGGGTTGTTCTCTCTCCTTGATGTCCATTTCCGCCTTTGTTGTCGAATGGCCTTGGCTTATCCTCTAGGTTCATCCTCCTTTGAGTAGGAGTCAAATGATGTTGTCATCTATCCCAACCTTAGATCCCACTCAAGAGAATGGAAACCTTTTGAGTACAAAGAGATATTTTCTATCATGCCAACCATATTATCTAATGCTTGGAGTAATGCCTAATGAAAATACTTTTCATTTGCTGAATAATGAATGGGCAAGACCAGAGAGAGACCTCAGTACCCCTTACATGGGGTACTGTGCCCCCAAATGAAATACCATTATCATTTTTAGAAACATATTAATGTCTACAAATCTCAAAGAGTCTACAGTACCCCTTACATGGGGTACTGTGCCCCCAAATGAAATACCATTATCATTTTTAGAAACATATTAATGTCTACAAATCTCAAAGAGTCTAACACAACTGCCAAATCAATAAAGGCCTATAGTTATAAGCGAAAGGAAATTTGCCTTTAAAAATAATAAGGCAAAGCTGTTCCTAACCGAGCATCAAACCCAACCGCCAAGCACTAATGCTTCAAAATAAACAAACAATCGATCAATCAAACAAACAAAAAATCCAGGATACAGAGGCAGATGAACATGTAAATCACTAAGTGTTATGGAACCAGGGTATGCAGGTGTCTTATACTATGGGTGGTTACATATATATTAATTTTGTATGATACATTCAGGTGATGTAGATATAAAATGGCCGCAGTATATTAATATCAATTTATTACTTAGAAGAATTTATGTGCAAAGCCTGGTTAGCAGTGCCCTACTCCACCTCCGATGTCACACAGCTTCTTTCCTCAATGACTTCAGCATTGGCTCAGCTTTCTTTTCAATCTTAATCTCCCTTTTGGCAACTTTAGCATCCTCAATAATGACTCATCCCTGAATTTGGCTTCACTTAACTTCCTCAAGTGCAATGCCCTTCACCTTGACTTCATTTAGTCACCAACCAGCCGAGTTCCACTCATTACTTCATCATCTTTGGAACCAGGTCCAAGATTCTAAATCTAGAATCCACCCTCTGCAGACACACGCAGCTTGCTGCCCACCTCTTTAACACAGCACACGGACGTAATCACTCGTTCACCAACAATCTCCACTTTTGGGGGCGGTGGGTTTCAAGATGGGGTTTCTCTGCATAACAATCCTGGCTGCCCTGGAACATGCTTTGTAGACCAGGCTGGCCTGAAACTCACTGAGATCTGCCTGCCTCAGCCTCCTAAGTTCTGGAAATAAGGGTATGTGCCACCACCATCAGGCCAATCTCCATTTTTTTGAGACTATCGATTTCCAGAATATTTACCAGAGCTGCCTTTCCCTCCTATGGCCTTTGATTACCTGGTATCATCTTATTCTCCAAGTACTTACCACTTCTCATTGCTGTGGTTTGAATGTGAAATGTCTCCTATAGGCCATGTGTTTGATGGCATGGCTTTAAAAGTTGATGAATCTTCAGGGGACAGGGTTTTACTTGAAGAACTGGGTGACAAGAAGCAAGTCCTCAAATTTTACACTCACTTACTGTCTATTCTCTACTTTCTTATGTGAATGTGATAAAATCAATTGCCTCATGATCACGGTGCCCTGCCTTCCTCACTATTAAGGGCTGAAACCATTCTTAAACTATAGATGAAAATAAATGTGTTACTTCCTGAATTGATTTTTCCAGCTATTTTGACATAGAAACTATTAAGGTTACTAAGAGAAAATGATACCAAGGAATGGGGCCCATCTTAGTAAGTTTAGGGACATGTTTGTGAAAGGAAAGGTGAAGAATTCAAGGTAGAATGTCAAGGTGGAAAATCCCTAGAACACTGTCTATAGCTAAGTGTGCCATCCTGGTGGCAGTTCAGAATAACCACACCAAGAGAAATGAGAAGTCCTGCTTCCTCATGCTTCAAATGAGAAAACAGGCTCCATCAGAATCTGGTTGTCCTTTGTCCATGCCCTGAGAGCTTGACACTGAGTTAAAAAGTAACACACTGATTTCTCCAGTGGAGAAATGTCCCAGACAAGACAGCATTCAGGCTGTGTCATGGCTGCTGCTCACGGCTCTTACCTAGTGACAGCAACAACAGGCACAGGCAGATAGGAGAACTGCAGCATCGTGAAGACGGGATGTAAGAGAGGGTACAGTTGAAATTATGGTGCAGAGATAGAGGGTGTAATCGTTAAAGTGATTACCATAATTAAGGAGAAAGCTCACACATTACACTGAGACAGTAGGCAGACTTCTCCAAGGAAAGAAACCATCAACCGAAGGCTCCAACTCGTAAAAACACAAATTCATTCACGAGAAGTCGGCCTAAACTCAGAATGCTGACGGCATAGCTTCTTACTAGAAAATAGCCTAGGAAGTGTGTCCCCCAGGGTCTGGACACAGAGGCCATCACAGCTGTGCTCCATGGGCACAGGCTGCATCTCAAGCTGTCTTTATAGTATGTCATAAGTCCTGTGGTACCAACTTGGCAAATAGGAAAGCTGTATGAGGGAGGAATTCATGGGGGCTTCTGCCAAGGTTTTGAGGCCGGGCAATATGAGGCCCAGTCAGAGTGCCTGGGAGAAGGCTCTGAGAGACCACTGCGTGGAGCTGGGACAGTGAAGTCTAAACTGAAATGGAACTCTCAGAATGTCAGAGATGTCCGGACCATGGGATGGCCACTGGAGAAATTGGCAGGCGGCCCAAAAGAGGTCACATGTATTAGACACAAAAGAGCTGGAGGGGTGAGATATTGCAAGGCCACTGGAGTCTAGATGATTCCATCATTGGCCTCAGAGGATGAAAGAGCAGCTGAAAGTGTTGAGGCTCCCCTGCTGGGGGGCTTGTCGTTAAAAGACTGCCTTAGGTGTCAGAAGAGACTCGGAACTTTGGGCTTTTCAACAGGCTTTAATACTATGGACACTTTGGAGACTGGGGTGGATATATTTCTCATTATGATCTATCCAGGAGCCTAAGGAGGCCTGCAGAATGTGGAAATGTGGGAGATGGAATGGAAAATGTTCCCCATGTTGTTTGAATACCTGGTCCCCAGTTGTTAGACTGGATTTCGAAGGTTGTGGAAGCTTCATGAGATGTAATTTTCTGGAATAAAGTATGTCATTAGAGCAGCCCGAATTCCCATGGACTCTCTGCTTCCTGACTGGGGCTTCAAGGTGATGAGCTATCCCACACTCATGACACCATGACTTCCTGATTATGTCCCTTATCAAACTGTAAGGCAAGAGAAAGCAAATCCTTTTCCCCTGTAAGTTGTTTCACGTGAGACTTTTTATCACAGCAACAAGAACGCAAGGAAACTTGCAACTCCAGAGTCCTTTGCTAAGCTTGCTGTCCCGATTCTCAGCTCTGATGAATCTCAGATGTGTAATGTTTCTTACGTCAGTAACAAAGACAAGAAAGAGGCATTTCAGGCTGTCCGTGTTGAGTGTACTGCGACTTTTGGTGCCTCTGTCTGAAGTGGGCCTTTGGGACTACTCAACAATAACTGTCTCATTCCCTTGTTTATCTCTTTCTGTATTAGCTATTTTCTCCCCCTCTTTATGGCTGGGCTATAATCTGGAAGAAGCTCACGGGTCTAAAGTTGGAGTTCCAATTCCCTCCTCTGCCCTCCGTTATTTTCTGCCAGTGCAACAATCAGGCTAATCCATGAATTTTTGTCTTCCTTGCTTTCTTCTGACCCCACCTCTGTCTTCTTTGGCCCTAAATTCCTCTCGGTTGAGCTGTAATTTTTTTTATCTTAACTAGACAGTGCTATCTTCGGTAGAGTTAGTAGTCAGAGCGCAGAAAGAACAAGGGAAAGTTCTCTACAGTCACAGAGGGACTAGACAGAGGGCTCAACATTTAGATCAAACGTTTTAAAGAAACAGGGGGTGTAACCCTCCACCATTTCAAGCTCTACCTTCTGTCGCCTTTGAAAATAAGATGGAGGAGAGGAAAAGGAAATACACTGCCAAAAAGCCCCAGCCTTGATTTTCTCTTCCAACATGGAGTTCCAAGCAAGGACCAAGAACCAAGCAAAAAGAAAGGCCACGGTATCTGTAGACAGAGCTTCAAGAACCCTGACATATTTAATGCTCCCAAATGTGATGCAGAAATCGTGAGGACAGAAACACATCCACAGTGGGTCTAAGCGGGTGTCCCTACCACAGCACTTCACCATGGAGGAAGAGATAGCCAAGCTCCAAGTTTTGAGGAGGTATGTATGAACATGAATGAATATCTACATCAGGAGAGGAGAGAGGATTCGAAAGTAAGGGGGGGTCGCTGATTTCTAATTAAGTGACTTAAGAGTGAAGTCAGATACAGCGTTGTGTTTCAAAGGGAAATAACATACATGTGTAGAAACTGGGGCCTGGGAGCAAGTGTGTTAGCACCCAAGACTGCTCTCCATGAAAGCTGCCTGCCCAACTGGCACCCAGCCTACAGGATCATACAGCTAAGGTTTTCAGTGCCTATACCAAATGGCTTTTCCCCAATTTTCTTTTCATCTAACTCAATTACTAGAAGTGACCAACTTCCCAGGTCCCATTTCTTGGTTAGGGTTCTGTATCTGACTTCTGTGGTGTTATTAGCATAGGAACTGGAGATGTTAACTCTGACAACTACGAGCTCAGGGACACAGGGACAGCTAATGCGTGCAAACGTCCCTTTGATATCAATCATTCTGATGTGTGTCCTGCCCACCTGGAAGCCTGGCCATGATGCCAGTCATGTGAGGAGTGAACAAAAGCTCCCTGAGATGCCGAGTTACAGGGAACCAGTCATGAATGACGTCACCAGGTCAGAGCTTAGGGCAGAGAAGAACATGGCAAGTGTCTCCTGGTTTAACTGCCAGTGCTTTGGAAACCAACATCCCCACTGCTGTGAAGAGGCCCTTCCAGGGCACTAGGGTGGGTCATGGGTCTAAGAACCGCAAACTTGAGTCCAGCAAACTGAGGGTAGGGGAACGTCGAAACTAGAAGCCCCTCATCTAGACATCTTGTTCTATTAGCATGATGGCATCAGTTGCATAAGGCCAAACACCAGGAATTTTGGAAGGAGAGGAAACAGATCACTCTAATATGTATGACAAGTGGATCATGGGCCCTCCCCTGACTGTTACACGTGGAGGATCCCAATGCATGGAAACCCTTCCATTATTGTCAGGCAAACTCTAACTTACAATACTGTCCACGGATTATAAGCTGTTTTACAATTGATCTTGTGTTATTGCTCACAGAATATCATTGATTGCAATTTATAAAATGAACCAATAAGCAGAAAATTAGAATATTAAAATGTGCTTCCTGCTTCTCTTTGATGACATATAATCTTTTCTGTACCCGGTAACAACCTAATATTTTATATTCTTTTCCACTCTCTGAGGTACTTTTTATGAATGCTGTGTGGATGTTGGAAACTGGACAGCACTCCAGGCAGCCTCTGGCCACACCTCTGTTGTCATTTTGATTGCTAGCTGAGGGTGGCTCAGTAAGAACATATTACACAGTGGATAAAAGAGGCTGTGTGTGCTCCAGAGACACCTGTAAAGCTCACGGCACACGCAATGTCACCCTTCACCCTTTACATTGTAGAGCTGGCACTTGCCCCACAAAGGTTTACCCAGACTTCTGAGTACAAAAATCAAATTGCTTTTTCTTATAACGTATAAAAATCAGAGGTCGTATTTAGCTTGAAAGAGCATCCTTGCCTTTTCACTCCTCGGAGAAGCCGGAGCTCTTGACCTGCTTGTCTGTAACTCAAATGGGCGACTAGCCACCCAAGGTCCAGGCTGTGCTGGAAAGATAATGTGCAGAGCTGGAATCACCATCCCAGCAAGAATGAGGACACGTGACTCTCCACAGCACATTTTGGGAGAACTCTTCTCAGTTTATAGTGTTCCCTACCTCCTCAGAGAGCTCTGCATCCCTCTTATAAAATTACAACATTTCTCTTCTCTATGGTGCAGCTCCCTTGACTGTCCTCAATACACAGAACTGACACTCTTCTGGGCTGTCATTTTAGACTTGTGTCTTCCAAGGTTCCTTGTTCTGATCCTCACCACACTCGTCCTTTAAGAACAAGGACAGGAAGTAAGGAGGTAAGGAAGGGGGATGAGGACCTCTTTCGTGGCTCTGGTGAGTGGCACATGCTGGGCAAACCCTGCTGATTAGGTGTCATCACCAGCAGTTCCCGTGGGAGGACAACTTCTCATTATTGTCACTTATGAAATGAAGGGCCGGCAGTGCCTTGTTTTCCTCCTTTCTTCATCTTTGGCTGGTTAGAACAGGCGTCTGCCATGAAACACTCTCCAGGATGACAACACCCTTAGCCAGCTGTCTTCCAATCTGGCTTCCTGAAACTGTATGCAATGAATCACGAGGTTTTGAAGCAAGATTGTTTGTCTGGGTTCTTTCATAATGCAAGCCTAGAACAGCCTACTCATAGCTTCCCCCTCTAACCTCCTACCCGCTTCACTTGAGAATTATGGGTAATTTTAAGAGCAGCCTTTTGATTTTAAACAATGCTTTTAGCTCCCAAAATAGAGGAGAAAAATGAGACAGCACCCCAGTTCCCTCTCTGAACAGATTTAATTATATAATATGGCCGAATGGCTCAAAGCTGAAGATCCTTTCAGACTGAGGTAGACTTACGATAGTATTTTAAAATACAAGTGAATCAGTTCATATTTGTAATATATTTTCATATATACTTAAAGGACTTTGACTTTTAACAGGTTTT
Source organism: Alexandromys fortis (assembly GCF_014885135.2). Lineage (NCBI taxonomy): Eukaryota > Metazoa > Chordata > Mammalia > Rodentia > Cricetidae > Alexandromys > Alexandromys fortis. Next base: position 3,861,967 of record NW_026067942.1, on the reverse strand, counting down.
CTTTCATTTTACACACACACGCACACATACACACACACACACATATATGCATGAGTTTGTGCGTGTCTGTGTGAATGTACATCAAGTAAGCTCAGGTACCTATGGAGGCCTGGTCCCTCAGGTCTGTAATTAAAGGATGCTGTCCGCCTCCTGACATGAGGGCTGGGAACTGAACTTGGGTTCTGCAGAAGAACAGCAAGCACTCTAATCCAGTGAGCGACTATTCAGTCCCTCACTGAAGTTAATTATGAGACACAAGGAAAAAGGTAGTGCCTGACTCCCTGTGCAAGGGGTGGGGGTGGAGGCCAGAAATGTGTAAACCAGTGTTCCCAGTGCAGGAGAGTGAAGCTGAAATGCTATGCATATTTCTAAATAGTGGAATAACATTGGCTACTGCCCACCATTTACCAGGCACGGTTAGACATTCTGTCTGCTTTGCTAAACCCAAATCTCACCTGGGAATGCTTTTCAATAAAGAGTCATTATCAATCCTGCCACATTAATTTAAGACTTACAGCAGCCTAGCCTCATCCTTGGCAATAAGATGACATGAGAAAGTAATGAGCCTTTGCCCTCACAAGCCACAAAGTCTCTTCTAGGTGGCAAGATTCACATTTGTTTTTTGGCAAAGCCTTCGACCAGACTTCAGAGGCAAATCACATGCCGCCTCCTGTGGGAAACCTTTCCAAATTCTCCCAATGTGAACGAATTACTCTTTCCTGTTCCGACAGGGCCCTCCTTACTCTGTGACACTTAACCTAGATTCAATGTTCTGTTAGGAGCATCCTTCATCAGTTCTTAACACAAAGTCTTAGAATTTTAAAGATGAGATGAGATCATTTGGGGTCTAGACAAGGGAACAGATGGTACATGCAAGTAAAATTGTATTAAAGAGAAACGGAAAGAGATTGTGCATAAAATGTCAGGGAGGACTAAGAGGAATGTTCAACAATGCTAACACGCCAGGTATGATCTTAGAGCAGCTAGGGCATGACCATCCCAGCCTTGAGGGTCCTACCAAGCTGCAAACAGAACTTTGCTTGGGTTACAAGCCTTCCTTCCAGTGGAGGACCAGAGCCACTGACAGACTGAGGTCTGTAAGTCCCTCTCACCTGCCTGCCCATCTGATCTGCACCTTTCTCCTTCCCTGTCTCTTCAGGATGCTCCCCACTGGAGGAGCCCAGAGAGTCTGGAGGCAGAGCACAGGGCATCATAGAGTAGAACACACAAGAGAGAACACAGCAGTTGGAAGGAGACAGCTCAGTTGGTAAAATGATTGTTGCACACAAGTCAAGACTTGAGTTTGATCTCCAGCACCCGTGTAAATAGACGGACATAGTGGAACATGCCTGTCTTCCAGTGCTGAATACTTGCCAATAAGGAGAGTCCTTGGGCTCATTGGCCAGCCAATCTAGCTAATCAGTGATCATCAGGCTTAAGGAGAGACCCTGCCTCAAAAAGTCTGGTGGAGAGTGGTAGTGGTCAACATTTGAAGTTGACCTCCAGTCTCCACACACCACACAGGCAAACCCACATTCAGATGGATACACACAGAAGCAGGTACAAAAAATAATTTAACCAGGAGAACAGAGAATTCCTACTACAAAATAATGCATGTTTTAATACAAATTATCAATTCTCAGCTATATCAGCATTGTATGTAAGAATTTTTCCTCATTTACTTAACAGTACAGAGATATGATTTTTAAAGGTACTTACAAATTTGATGACTGTTAAGTATTTCTATTAATATTGCTGCTGTTATTGCCATATGTATACACACATATAGCTTTGAGCTTCCCATTTATCTATCATCTAGTGGAATGTTCTTCATTTTACAATTAATTTTAATAATTCATTATTATCTAGGACAGTATTTGCTATTTAGCACACTATAGATAACTTCTACTAAATAATCTTACTATACAATGTTTTATCCAGGCTTTTCATTTGTTTTATAATAATAACAACAACAGTGTTTTCACTTTTACTTTTGTGATATAGAGAATTTAAACCTTTATGCATTCTACTATCACTATATTTTGCCAATATTTCCCCAAAGGAAATATTATCTGGTTGTTTGAGTACAAAAATTATACAACAGAGACAACATCAGATTGAAAACTGTTTTGGTTTTAAAAGAGCAGAGACTAAGGGGAGAGATGCTTTGAATGCAGAATTAGAGGAGATATTGCAGAATAATCTAACCCAAGCACAGACGGGGGTGTTTTCCCCACAGCCCAGGGGAGCTGGTGACCAGAGCCTGTGAAGGAAGGAGAGAAAGAGAGCAGGGATATGGGGTGGGGACAACTTGACACTGGATGCCAGGCTGCAGTATGAATAGGTGATTACCATGGCTGTAAAGACCTCTAGAAAACAATTTTAGAGCAGGCGAATTGCCTGGAAGAAACTCAGAGCAGCCTGTGCAGACTGAAAGAGGCAGAGAGCAGCTGAGCTTCCTGAAAGAGGAGTGAACCAATGGAGCCATCTGAAAAGGATGCTCTGATCTGCTGAGCCACCTGCAGGTTGCACAGTGTGCTCCAGGTTTGCAGTTTCCATGAGCTGTGATCAGTGGGCATTGGTGATGCAGCTGTCTCTGAGTCACTTCTGCTCCTGAAAGAAGTTCCAGAAACTCACTGGTTCACCAAGTTCAATTTGGGTGGTATCTTACTTTGATCTGTCACGGATTCCCAATCTGGGGTGAGTAGATGTCTATTTACATCTCCCCAGGAATAATGTCACATAACAACTTGGAACAGGGTGTATGCTCACCCCTTTTCTAATACTAATGTATTTTGGAGCCTGAGACCTATACCTGTACATACTATGCACAAACCCCTTCTCTGGACAACGAGCCTGCGACCTGTTAGCAACCTAGGAACCTGATGTGTATCCAGCCACACAATGTCTGAACAATGGAATGCATTTATCTTCTTAACAACCATCTGGTTTAGACTGAGTCCTTTCAACCACACCCCACTTCTGTCTGGGTACAAGAGCAAAACAATCAACCTGCCTTAGATTATTTGAGTTTATGTATAAAAAGGAGAAATCTTGTCCCCACATCAACCTTTCTGGAGAATCCCATAGTTAAATCAAATATAGAGGAAGAAACAGACACAGAAAAGAAATAGTGACAGAATTCAGTCTGTCAGTGAAAGGAGAGAACCCCAGGGGGCTTAGTGATAAGCCCCTCCTCCTTCCTTTAGACTCATAGAAATAAACGCTGTACCTGTGACTAGAGCTTCTGAGCATCTTGACCAGTGTGCCCAGCTGTCAATCTATTGTTTTGCTTGGAATAAAGTTCCCTTGATGCTCTGCAATCAGGGTAAGCCTTTATCTCAATCCTTTGGACAAGAGGCCAAAGAAATCTGTAAACACCCAGCCCAGCCCAGGACCACAAGTAACAGATTTAACTGAAGAGAAGCAGAACTAGGCACAAATGCTTCATTCCCAGACAAAAGTGATCATTCTGAGAGATGATACCCAGTTTACTGATACCCAGTCTGCACAGCAATAGGAGATACTTGGGCCATGGCAGAGCAGTTCCCCAGTGCCCTGTGATGAGGGTGTCTGTACAGAGTAGAACTGTGGAAACACCTCAAGAGTAACTGTGGCACCGAGCCCACTGGTGTCAGATACCTTCCTAAATGCATGTGAAAAACCCCATATGGGCACCCAGAAACACATGAGGGGCAGTGCACAGAAATCAAAGGTCATCCAGAGCAGGTGAAGGCAATGAGCCAGGGAAATATGGCTATTACAGCTAATGAGACGTGTTTGTATATTCAGATTAATGGGTGCTGAGAAAATCTGAGATAAAAACATCCATCTCTCTAACTGTACATCTCTTGGCTCTCTATCTGGGCTTAGGGGTATAAGCAGTGGGTGGTTGGTCCCTCCAATTCGAGCCTTTTCTGTTTCATAGATGATCAACATCTTTAAAGCATAGATTTAGGGAAGGATTGTGAAAATGTTCCTGCAGAAAGGTGATAGAAAGCATAGGATGACTGAGTCTGTTTTTGTGTTTTATCTAATTTGCAAACCAACTTCCTTTCTTGCTGTTAAAGTTCGTTTTATAAACAAACAACAAAACCAACCATGAAACAAAATAACACTCAAGCTACAGAGTGCACACTCATTGATCACAAAGAGGGCATTGGTGAACCGACGCTAGCGATGTCAGTGAAGCTGCAGAACGAGAGTGAGATGCTAAATACAGGCGGGAACATAAGTCTGCTTGGCTATATATATCCAAACACATCTGAAACAGAGAGCACTAAGTAACATTGAGACATAAATCCATTCAGGGATACCTGATATTGAATAATGTCCTGTATCTAATCAAAACAATATTCATAGAACTGTTTTATCTTTTCCTAATTTTTCAGAAAACCAGTTCTTTAAATGTTGTGGATGAACATATATATTTAGTCAAAATAATCCTGTTAATACCATAAAGGATATTACAGAATTAAAAGCAGTGGTTTTCCTTATGTTACTAACTTTTGGCTCTTCATTTATTTACTTATACTTATTTTGTGTATGTAGGTATTTCACCTACATCTATGCCTGTAATCATATGAGTAAAGTCTAGAAGAGGGCCTTGAATCTACTAGAACAAGCACATGTGGGTACTTGGATGTGAACCCCACTCTGCCCACAGTCCTTTGAAAGAGCAGCTCAGGCTCTTAACTGTCTATTAACTAAAGCTCTTACAATTTAAACTCTGAGATGAGCAACTCTGACACAAATCAGGATTATTATGGTTTTCCCCGGAAGATGGCACAAACTGCATTTGAGTTTGAGTAAGAACCATGTAATTCATCTCTTATGTGTTTTTTCTGGTATTGCTGATATTGTAAAGAGATGAAGATTCATTTCAAAAGCAGGCAGGCAAAACTTGAATGTCCCCTTGGAGAGAATCATGGTGTTTGGAAAAGGCAATTTCAAAATAAAGCAAAGAGAAGAACCGAGCCAAGACTTGGGAGCTTAGAGTGTGTATGAATGAGTTAACTAAACAAAGAGCAGGTGAAGTGCATGGCTATAGCTCTACCCATCAGTCTGGAGTTACCTAGTTGTCTAGCACTCCACCTATATATTCATATCTATTAGTCCATCTATGTCTACCTGCATACATACCTATGCACATACACAAAGAGCTATGTTTCTAAACCATTTTATTTGCTTCAGAAAATTACAAATAAATTACAATAAAGGATTGCAAATTATCTGAGAAGGTTTTTATGAAATTACACACTATTGTGGGCCTGCTGTTCAGAAGACTGAGATACTTGTAAGAAGAGCTAATTTAGCATCTAAAGTTTCACTGATTAATAACAAATTAAAGTGAAGATACTAGCATCAAAATACATATAGAAATAAAATTCAAGGTATTAGCATTAATGTTGCAATATTAACCCCTAAATGTCTTATTTTCTCTGGGTTCTTTTTTATTTTAAAAATTATATTATACAGTAAAACATATATACAATAAGTAATAAGAGTATTTATGGATTCAACATCCATCTGTTTATTTATGTGACTATGCTAACCAGAGAAACTAAAATTAACATGCACCCATTTGCTTATCTCAGAGCAAATGTCTTTTTGCCTCCAAATTACATAGGGCCCATCATAACTGAAGTTGAGATGAGATTTGCTTAGGCCTCTGATTGTGGTCATTTCATAAGACATTTATTTTCTGAATTACTTAATGTTTGGTTAATGTTAACATTTATTAACTAACTTTATGTAACACCTTTTGAAAACAGTGAATTGAGAATGATAAGCAGAATATGGATGCCATTAAAACAAAATGATACAAATATATGAAAACTACACTTCAACTTTTATAGGCTACTTGTAAAAAGCAAGTTTCTCACAGCTGTTTTATTTGAGAAAGATCTACTCAGAAGTTTGCAGGGTTTGGGGTCCCAGTAAAAATCCAAAGCATTATGGAAACCTTATTTAATTTATGTATTAAAATCAAGCCTAACATTACAACCAAGACGCACCAGAGGGTAAAGCTCTTAAAATTATCTATATATTAATAGGTTTTGTTACATCCAAAAATTCAGCTTAGTAGAATTTATAATCTGTTTTTTCCATAATAGAATAACCTAGTGGCAAAAAGTAGAATCCTAATCTCCCAACATAAAATCAATATTCAGTTATATATGTGTTTAGTAGTGTAGTCTTAGTGGGACACAGACTTGCATATGATTCTATAATAAAGAGAGAAAAGGGTACTAGAACAATGTCATCATTACAGAACTGCCTGCAGGGCATTAGAGACAAACTTCCCAGCATCCCTGAGATGTGTTCCTTCCTGAAAGCTCTTTCCCTCATTCTGAGTCTAAAGAATGAGCAACAGAGCAGCCAGGGGTGGGGTTCTCAAGCAGGATGCCTTAGTCTAGATGGGATTATTCACTAGAGTTCATCCCATGTTTTGCATTCAGACTAAAGCAAACATTTGAGCTTTGAACCATGTACCAGTTGAGGCACTATAGCAAGACCCTGCTTCACAAAATCAAATGGGAACGGGCATATATTGATCTTCTGCTTGAACTATGCAGAGTTTATCTTTATAACTACATGATGTTTTTAAACTCTAAAAATGGAAGCTCGCATTTGAAGCAGAGACACTTTAACTGACATGCCACTCCTAAGAGCGCACTGATGGTCTGAAGGCAGCAATGCTGTGGTAATATTTTGACACTCCTGACTGTTATTAATAAGCCGGTGACACTTTCCATCATCCTTTCACAGGAAACATCGAGCTGAGGCTTGTGATTTCGAAGACAGAATATTATCAGAGTGCCAAGAGTCTATTCCCAGCTATGTCATTAACTAGCTGGATGAATGTAGATGAATCCGTGGAAGTCTCAGAACCTCTGCTTCTGCATGTACAGATGGCAACAATTTGTTGGGGTTGGAACATGCATGCATGTACACAAAATATAACTAGGCTAGAGGTCAACCTTGGGTGTTCCTACTTGGGTGTAGTCTATCTTGTTTTTTGGATCAGGGTCTCTCATTTGCACTAGGCTTACTGATTAGGCAAGGTTGGCATGATATGGGAGGACCTTCTGTGTGTTGCTTTTATTGGTTAATGAATAAAGAACTGGCTTGGCCTATAGCATGGGAGGAGAAGGGCAGATCAAAGAGACACCATGGATCTGCTGCCGGAGATAGATGTGCTGAAACTTTGCTGGTAGGCCATGACCTTGTGGTGATACAGATTAATAGAAATGCGTTAAATTAATATTGTAAGAGTTAGCCAATAAGAAGCTAGAGATAATGGGCCAAGCAGCGATTTAATTAATATAGTTTCTGTGTGGTTATTTTGGTTCTGGGCGGCTAGGATGAACAAGCAGCATCTTCCTACACTGGTAGGCTGGTGAGCTCTAGGGACACTATGTATACCCTTCCCCAGGGCTGAGATACAAACCAGGCTTTACCCTGTATGACCTGGTAATCCAACTCAAGTGAAAATATCGTACTGTCTGAATGAGTTCCCTAGTTCTAGGAATAATTTTTTAACTTTGTGTATCATTGACTAATTTCAAGACGCATAGGATCTGCTATAAATGTAATTTATAAGTAGAATTGTAAGTAGAAATTTTGAAGAAAAGTGTCAATAAATATTTATTCTAGAAAGTGAGAAAATATTTAGGGAGGACATTATGGCAGAAAATACTTACTTTTGCTATTTTTTAACTTTTATTTTTATTTTAGGTGTATGGATATATTTGCCTGCGTGTACATCTGTGTACCACATGCATGCAATGCCTGTGGAAACCATAAGAGGGCACCAGATCCCGGTACTGGAGTTATACATGATTGTAAACTGCAGTAGGGGTGCTGGGAGTGAAACCCAGGTCCTCTGGAAGAGCAATCAATGTGCTTAATCACTAATTTGTCTGCCACTAAGCCATCTCTTGGGCCCTAATGGTAGGAAATGTTTATATATTAGACAACATTTTCAACCCAAAACACCTTCATTTAAGATTTAACATAAATAATGTATAAAAAGATCCAAATGATAAAAACAGAAAAAATCATGTCATACAGTTTCTATGTGAACAGTAAGCATTGTAATGTGTGTTTAAAAATATTTGCAAATAAGAAAAGAGTCTCAATTTTAAAAATGCATAAAAGTATCAAGGGTTTTTTAAAAACTCCAAATGTATATACACAAATTGTTTAACAAAAGTGTGTGAGATCACAGATTATATTTATAACAACTTTTAGAGATGATTCAAATATTGAAATTGACCCCTTAAGTATGCAATATCCTGTCAAGTGCAGTACAGACAGTAAAATCTCCAAAATCATGGTTTAGCCATTAATATGCTAGTTTGGTAATGTGTTCATTTGCTGTATAGTTTGTAGAATAGTCCAAGTCCCTTTATAGGACTATAACTTGTTAACAAAAGCGAAGGAGATGTTGAATGCATTAGCCAAACTGTACCTCGTGGTGGCCTCTGGTAGGTGAAGATGAGGAAAAGTCATTTTTCCCTGTGTTTTACGTTTTCTTTCATATCACTTTTGTAGAAGGGAAGTCTCCCCTTACCCAAAGTCCTATTTTTCTCGGTATGGGTTACTCATGGTCACCTGTAGTCTCAAATGTGAAATGGAAGATTCCAGAAATGCTAATATATACATTTAAATAACTTTTTTTTATCATAGCTTGACATAATAATTATCCTATTTATTATTAGGTATGTTTTTTGATATGCTTAATTTGTAAGTCAAACTTCATCATAGGTATTTACACAGAAGAAACACATGCACGTAGATTTATCGAGTCTCCAGTATCCACTGAGGGCATGGGGACACTTGGCTTCCAGTGTGAGTATGTTGGGGGAACTATCTTACGTTTAAAATGCAATTAATCTCATATGGCTAACACAATATCAAACATAGAGCACACATCATTTAAAAGCTACAAAAGTCCTTACATGCAAATTAGACCTCACCCTCCTTTTCCACTTATCCATTTCCTGTCCAGCATGTAGTCCATCCATAATCACACCCTTCCACATACCTCCCAAGGCAGCCTGCACATAAGAGAGTTGGTAATTTCCTGCTAAGTGCTTTGCAATGTCATTTGAAGATTTTCTTCTATGTATAGAAATTAATGGCCTCCCTTCAGCACAAACTGATTTAATCTTTTGAGAGGAAAAGGCTATATGGACTGAAAAGATTTGAGAATCTCAGAAGTGGCAGGAAATGAATTGATAAAATAAAATAAAATATCAAGTTGATGATATCAGGTAACATTTCAGGGAAGTTCTCATGAAGAAGAACAGAGAGGGCAGCTGAGTGCGATGACAACCAGACAGTTGGAAAACACAAAAATGGGCCGGCGAGGGCCAGCGCTACTAGTGGCAGAATTTTAACACCTGAAAGTTTATCTCAAGGTCCAAATCAGGAGCAGAACGAGAGAGAGAGCATGAGCAAGGAACTACTCCTAGAACAACTTTTAGAGTTTAGTAGTAAGTAAGCTTCTACTTACTAGACCTGGATGGATGTGGGTGGTCCTTGGACTTCCCACAGGGCAGGGAACCCTGATTGCTCTTTGGGCTGACGAGGGAGGGGAACTTGATTGGGGGAGGGGGAGGGGAAGGGGAGGTGGCGGTGGGGAAGAGACAGAAATCTTTAATAAATAAATAAATAAAAATTAAAAAAAAGGAAAGTTTAACGTGAGCCAGGTTTTCTAGCTGTAACAGTTGACATTTGGTGTCGGGCCCTAAGACATTGTACTTTTCTCCCAAGTTTTGTATATATTTTTTTCTTTACCCATGTAAATTTTTTAAGTAAGCAGATCCTGTTCCCTTGGCTTATGATCCCAGACAAGGCAGTGTACTTCTAAGTACTTTTCAACCTGGGTGAGTGAGGGAGATCCCCAGCCATCAGGACACAGAATCACAGTGTCTGAAGACTGCATTTCCCAGTTCATGGAGAAAGTCTACAAGTCACAGGCGAGAGTGAACGCCGCTACAGAAAGCTGTGAGTGAGAGGACTAGATTTCTATGCCTCCTAAGACAGTAGACTAACAAACAAACAAACAAGCTTTGTAAAAGCAATAACCAAGCCTGGCTGCTTTTGAAGCATCTGACTCTGCCATGGACAAAATCATACACACTGTAAATGAGAAAGCTAATTTAAGTGCTGACTCCCATATAGCTGACTTTTGTAAACAAGCTTCCCTTAAGGCTTTATGACCACCCTGACTAGTTTTCGTTGGTCATTAACCTTTTGCCTCTATGGTATTGAGGTATTTCTTTTAAAGAAAATTTACAAAATACATTGAGGGAATCTTACCTATTAGGTAACCAAAGGATCCATACAAGATCTCTAGATACAATGAAAACTTTTACAGACAAAACAAAAACAAAACCATTTGAACTTACACTTGTCTCCAATCTCTGAAATTCTACAGTACAGCTGGCTTCCCCTAAGAGCCCTGCTATCTGGATGCTGGACCTTTCTCCATATGATTTGCAGGTGTAGGGATTTCACTGCCCTCCACCCGTATTATTAAAGAAAGGGCACCCTGATAATCTGAAGCCTGGGCTCTGTTAATCACGGCATTCTCCTACGGTTTGCTGAATTTCCCAAATCGGATAGAATGACAAAGGCTCTAAGCTTAACCAGATGTGGTTTTATAGTGATGTTACTAGGCTTTTTCCCGTAATCAAAGCCCCCAAAACATACAGTATCTACAACAAGGTTAATGGAAATCCCCACCAAGGGTAAATACTTCAGCAGATTGTGTCATCAGAATATGTTTAAACACTATTTAAAAGGATTTGACAATAAGAAGATTTGATTTTACACTGGTAGACGCACAGACGCACAATACAACAGAGCTGATAACAAATGACTATAATGCCGGCCTCTCTTTCTCCCACCCCGCAGCCATCTGCATTGTTAGGTTCAATTAGCTTTGTGCATTTGAAGTTCAAACCAGTCTGTCCTTCTGCTCACTGCATGGAGATGATAGTGATGTGGTCCAGCCTCCACCGCTGGGGAATAATCCTATGCTTTGATGTTTTTATTTCCTAAAACATTGGCAATCGCATGTCATTTCTTTTTTTAAAAGATTTGTTTTACTTCAATTAGGTGTATACATGTCTACCTGTTTATGAGTATGCACAGGTACCTGTAGGGACCAGAAAAGGGAGGTTGGATGCCCTGCAGCTAGAGTGGCAGGCATATTTGTGAGCTGCCTGACTTGGGTGCTGGGACCTGATCTGGGTCTTCCGAGAAAGCAGTGCCTGCTCTTTACCACCGAGCCAACTCTGCCGACCAAGTTCTTGCTGTTTTACTGCTGAAAACCCTTCTCCATTGACTCATGATGAAGTTTAAAACTTATCTCGATTCATCCTCACCCCTTTGATCACTGGACTTTCTCCTTGCTTCACACAGTTCCCCAAGCCAAAGCATGTTACAATGGACCCTGTCTGATTTTTCACAAAATAAGCATTATAACACATGTGTGAGGTGTGTCCTGCCCTGGCTTGGGTTCACCAACTCCCCAGTGTGTTGCATTTATTTCTGCTCTTGCTTTCCAGATGTTTCCTCATACCGAATGATGTTCTACTGGGGTTATATCTGTTTCTGAGCGTTGCCATGGAAAGGCTGTGAGAGACACTGACATGTCTCAGTGGTACTGAACCTCCTGCCTCCATGCATAAAGATGGTCAACAGATACTTTATAGACTTGAACAGGCTGTTTAGATGTGTGCTCAAAGGGGATTCTGCATCAAGAACCTTTGTCATTATAGTAACTTTTAGCATTTTGTAAGCAGAACCACACGGCTGTTAAACATTCTCAGTTTTCACAAGTGAGTGGCAAACACCATCTCCATGTCATCATAATCAAACATGTTATCACATTTAATTCCAGAACTAAATTCTGAAGCAGTTTCCATCCTTACCCTTCTACTAGGAAATTCGCGGATTTCAGAGTGGCATAGAACTGCCAAGCTGTGCCTGTTGTTGCTAAGCCCTGTGGTAGGAAGAATTCTGGGGGAGAATACAGTCAACATGCATCTTCATGCAATCCCTCCCCTTTCAGTACAGACAGAAATGATGAATTTGATGGAGTTCCTGAAAATTGGTATCTCATGTACAAAAACTGAGATTACCCTGAGGGGGTATAGTCTAATTTTGAGCTCTTTAGATTAGAATTTGCAGTCTCCTTGGATTCACAGAAATACACTAGAAGAGAATGCTGTTTCCTGGGGAGTTTTTAAAACAAACAAAGTACTACACCATATATGAGCTATTTCTTTTCCTCTAAACTCACTCACACACACACACACACACACGCACACACACACACACACCACAAACACACCTATGACACTCAGGATTGGTACACGATTAATAATAGCTAATAATCACGCAGAACAGTTATAATAATGTGCTATACTAAGTAGACAATGCACGACTGAAGCCATGCAGAATGGAACGTAAGGATGCCTGTAGCATTCTTCTGCTGCTGATAGGAGATTTTGAACACAAGGAGGATTTAACACAATGAAAGTTCTCCACCACAAAGTAGAAGGGGGCTCTGTGGAAGTGACCCCCAGAGTTGTCTGAAGCCAGGAGAGAATAGAGACCTCAGTCTCTATAGGAACATGAATTCATAACCTAAGCATATCTAGAAGAGGCTTTTCCCCAGCAGGTCCAAATTCTCCAAATCCTTGATTTTGTGGGACTTGACATAGAAAACAACTTAATGTATCCAAACTTTGCCTCTATGAAATGTGAGCTCATGCATAGGAAATACTGAACACTAATTACAGAATTTCCCCTACAGTTAATATGGCCAAACCATGAGGTTGAGTTCTAACTGCTGGAATGGCATCTTCAGGATTCACATCCATAAAAGGCCCTGTCCATAAAAACTTTAAGATAATCTTTCCACAGCTGCTGTACCAAGGGGGGGTAATTTTAAAGAAACCTTAGTATCCATATATTAAATATGGAAGACACTGTATCTGCCTTTATCCTTGGATGGATGTGGTGTAAGGAAGTCTTTTTTACCAAGTTCTATGTGTACTCAGAGTCGTTGAGTGAGCAAGAAACACTGTCCTCTTACGTTCTTGCAATTACAGACTTGAGTGCATGTACATGTATACACATATGCTTACATTATTCAGCGCTATCAGTAGATAATGATTGAGCCCTGTGAGGTGCCAAGGAATCTGCATTCCAGTCAGAGGAAATAGGAAAGTCAAAGACCCAGGAATGGAGAAATACTTGTGTTTCCAAGAACAAACAAACAAAAAATGCTGAAATAATATTGCAAAAGTACATGAGGATAAGAGAATGATTAAGGCCAAAAAATTAGATAAAATATGTGTTATAAGGCAAGATAAGGAATGTAAATTTTATGACTGAATGTGAAGGGTGTAGGAGAAGTGATCCAATATTAAATTAAGATGTTTTATTTCTGACAAAAGAATAGAAAATGCTGCTGTTTTCTGAGATGAAACTCAGGAAGAAAAACAAAATGTTGGGCTGTGGTCAATGAAATTAATTCAATTTTAGGGAGTTGGGCTAAAGTGATCAAGTATTTAGAGAGTATTCATGGCTAGAAGGAAAACATCTTAGCTGAAGATGAAGATGAATGGAGATTGTACGGAGAACTCATGGAGTGTTCAAAAACCATGAGCATAATCAACATTTGTGGAAAAAGAGAAAATAAATCATTCCAGAGCTTGACCATCAACAGGGAAATTAGGTTGGTAAAAATGTCACAGGTACAAGGAAAGGAATGTCCTGGGATCCAAGGAGGATTCTGAAATACACGGCCTCCTTGTTGATTTGAATCAGGAAGAACAAGAATGTGGAGAACCCAAGTAAGACTGGTAAATTTTGGATCCGATCCTCACATCCTGGTTTAAACCTTTGTTTTCTAAAAGGACACATTCAATTCCTAAACTCCTTCACATGTGTGGATGTGTTCTTATATGGAAATAGAGTCTTTGAGGTTGAGTGTGACCTCAGCTTAATCAAGTTAAGTCAAAATCGAGGGGTTAAGTCAGTCCACTTAATCAAGTTATAAAACATAATCAAGTTAAGTGGAGGTCATGGGAGATTAGGATAGGGCCATAAATCCATTATGATTGCTATGTTTATAGGAAGAGAGAATGTCATGCAATGGTAGAAGCAGAGAAGCGAAAAGGAGAAAAAACAGATCAGAGAAGAAGATATTAAGAGCAAGCACAGACGCCTGTTGGAGATTAGGGACAGCATACAGCAAAAAACCTTCCACTAGTGAGTTTATCAAAGTCACTTCAGCAAAGCTCAGGGCCTAGGCTCAAGTGTGAGGAACACAGTTACACTAGTTTATCTTTGGTAGTTTTCATCTGAATTTGTTGTAATTATGATGGCACAAGAAAGGTAGCACCTTGAAAACATTGAAAATTTTATACTTGAAAGAAGCATAGGTGGGAAGAAAAGGAAGAATCTGAAAAATACAGTGACTTTAGTTCCAAGAAAAATAAGAACCCTGTGCCCATGGTCCATGGAACACTGTGGGAAAGAGGCAGAACAATTATAAGAGGCAGCAGTTTAGGGAACCTATTATGAGATGGTGTTTTCTACATATGACAGGAAAGATGAACCCTTAATATCTCAACAATAGGGTCACCTAAACAGGACTTGCATATCGACAAAATCAGTTGGAATGCCAATGGGGATGGGAAAAATATCTCACAAAGTCTCATGGACTAGATGAAGAGCTGTGATGGCTGAAGTTGAGATTCAGTGTTCTCCATAGACAAAGTCTCTAGTTATCTGGTTGTCTATACACACACACCAGCACACATAAACATACCAGCATGCTTATACATATACATACCAGCACACATGTACGAATTATATATACCAGCATACATATGGATATACATACCAGCACAATATACATATGCACACACATACATATTCATACCAGTACACATGTGCAGATACATATCAGCACACACACACACACACATATATATATGTGTGTGTGTGTGTGTGTGTGTGTGTGTGTGTGTGCTGGTATGAATACACATATACATACAAGTAAAACTAAATGGAACCAGAAGGTTGTGGTGCACATCTATAATCCCAGCACTAAGCCTATCTTTGTAAGTTCCAGGTCAATTGGTCTACAAAGCAAGTTTCAGGATGGGCCAGTGCTACACAGAGAAACTCTGTCTCAAAAAACAAAAGCCCAAAAAACAAAACAAAACAAAAAAAACAGGTTGTATTTGTGGTGTGGGATATCCTTCTGCATATGTGTTGCCTTTATTGGTTAGTGAATAAAAATATTTTGGCCAATGGCTTAGCAGAATAGGGCAAGGTGGTCATTCCAAGCAGATAGAGGAAGAAAGAAGGTGGAGTCAGGGAGAAGCCATGCAGCCTATGCAGGAGACATGCCAAATTGAATCTTACCAGTAGGCCATAACCATGTAGTGATAGACAGATTAATAGGAATGGGTTAATTTAAGATGTGAGAACTAGCTAGGAATATGCTAGAGTCATAGGTCAAGCAGTCTTGTAATTAATGTAGTTCAGTATAATTACTTGATGTCTGGGTGGCCCGGAAACAAATGAGTGTCCCTCCATCTGCAGATTGACGTGCCAATGTGGGGCTGACAATATCCATGTAGAACATGAGAAAACAGAAAGGAATTCTAGATGTAAAAGAACAGAGTTAAGACAGACTTCTTGAAAGCCAGCATTTTTTTTTTTTAGTATGGGTTTTGTTTGCTGGTGGTAAACAGGGGTGTTGCAGCTCCTTTAAGAGAGGTCTTCCTGATTCAGTGGTAGCAGCAACAAAAAAATCCCACATGGTTTCAAAATGGTGGCTTCCTGGTTCTTGCTGCCAGCATGAACTCTGGCTCTTTCAAGAGACCGAGTACTTGAATGGGGTTTGTGGGCAGCCTGCTGCTAGTTACTTTGTGGACACATGGGCCAACTGCTTACCAGAGTTGAGGTGGTGAGTGTGGCTCCCACTCAGTAGTCTCAGAGGCAGCAAACAGACCTCCACCATGTTGTACTGGTTGGAGCCAAAAGGCAAAGCAGCCTTAGTTTTAGCCATACCACTAAGCATTTTAAGAAGTGGTTCTGATCAGAAAAGGATTACAGATATGCAATAAAGACAGATTCAGATGAAAAAGATCCCTAAATGTGTCACAGTGTTAGATAAATGTATGTGGGTTTGAGAGAGAGAGAGAGAGAGAAGAAAAAGAATATAGAAAAATAAAACAAAGTACTTAAAGAGATAGAGTACAGACAGTCATAGATTAAAGGAGTAACAAAAATAAGCCACATAAAATGGAATATACACAGAGTCTAGATTATGTCTATTATTATGTTTTCTTTGAATTTTTTGACTGTGAATGGTGTAAGTACAGAGAGACATTTCATTGTACAGGCTGCTAAGCTAAATCAACATATATACTTTAAAGGTATCATGACTTTAAAATTTGGGTCTTAGGATATGTTGCTTTGGAAAAGAGGTTCTGCTTTTGTTTCTGTGGAATATGGGAATCTGTAGATTCCTTCTAGGCCAATAGGGTTTGATGGACCAAGACCTTCCCACCCGAAAGATCTCCATAAGCCTCCAAAATTGATTTTCCCAATAAAAAGAAGGAAGTAGTTTAGATAGAACTATGCCAAAATTCCCAAATATTATTTGTAAATGTTTGTTTGCATTTAAAGGGGGATACGCTATAGAGATGGATACTTTGCATTGGTATGGATCTTGGTTTACTAATACAAATTTAAGGTCAATTTTGTTACATATGTATATTTCTGCTTTTTATTAAGGTATTGTGTTTGTGCAGCTCATTTTAGAATATAATGTATAATTAAAAATATAGGTAAATAGGTATATTAGTCAAGCTTGTAGTCATGTTAGTTAGGTTTTCTAGATATATAGAGATATATTTTGGTTAGATAATCTTCAAACCTCTCAAAGACCTACAAAATATGGCATTTAAAATGTTTAAGAAATTAGGACTTTCCTCAACAATGAGACACATATGTTCCTGGCAGCACCAATCTACTTCAAGAGGATTATGGGCATCTAAGAGGCTCCTTATGAAGCTTGTTAACCAGTTGGGCAAGAAATTATTCTTGCTTGGACTGCTTGATGTTATGGTGTATGAACTGGACATGCAGGACCCACAGAAAAATGACTGCTGAACTTGCCTAAAGGTGAGACCATCCTTCAGGGTTCCTGCTTCAGGAAAGAGTCTGACAGACACTTTTCAGGACATAGAAAAAAGCAACTGATGGACTTTGCCATTACAAGGCAGAACAGATCTTCAAATTTCCTGTTTCATGAAAAAGTCTGCTGGATACTATGGGCCTGTAGGCTGAAGATTGGATATAGAGCAGAAAAACTTTGGGTGAATGTCCAGGTAATAAGATGTCTCTTTAAATTCTAGAGTTTTAGAAGTTTCTTACAATGCTTACAATGCACTTCCTTTTACTTAGATAATATTATATGCTTCTGGAAAATTTGATCGAGTTGAAAAATAAATAGTTATAACTATAGTTTTCCTTAGGTATGATAAAAGATAAAGTAGATATAAATATTACAGCTGTAATTCTTACTTGATACCTGTTTTGTTATATGTAATTTTACTATATTAAATTTAAAACCTTCCTTTTTATTTGAACAGAAAAGGGGGAATGGTGTGGGAAGTCCTTTTGCATATGTGTTGCTTTTATTGGTTAGTGAATAAAGCTCTTTTGGCCAGTGGCTTAGCAAAATAAACAAGGTGGGAATTCCAAGCAGATAGAGGAGAAAAGAAGGTAGAGTTAGAGAGAAGACATGTAGGTACCTGAGACAGATGCCGCCAGATGCTGGACAGAACCATACCAGTAAGCCACAACCAGATTAGTAGAAATGGGTTAATTTAGATGTAAGATATCTAGGAATATGCTAGAGTCATTGGCCAAACACTGTTACAATTAATATAGATAAGTGTGATTATTTCAGGTCTCGGTGGCCAGGAAATGAACAAGCAGCCTCGGCCTACATATTTACACACACACACACAAACACACATACATACATGCATACATAAATATATACTTACACACACATCAATAATAATCAAAGAAGAGGCCATAAAGTTAAGAAGGAGTGGGGAGATGTGGCAAGACTTGGAGGACAAAGGAAAAGATGTAGAAATGATGCAAATACAGTGTTCATGTGTGAAATTCTCAAAAATGGATTAAAAAACAGTGAAATGAGAAAATCAAATATTCTAATATAAATAACTTAGTGAAAGAGTATAATACAGGCGATTCCTGTTGGATGGGGTTCTGAGTAGTGAATCGATGAGACATGAGGCAATGCTGGGTGAGGACAAGGCCCTAGATTCCTCACTGAGAGAACGTAACTGGACAGGACACCATGCTCTATGTGGACAAGGAAGAAAGGATCTAAAGACTGAGATCACCTGTTCGTCATTCTTGGGAGACCTTAGATGCTGGAGAACTTGGAGTCAAAGAGGAGTGGTAAGCTTTAGATGAGCAGGTGGGAACGTTAGAAAGGATGAGTTAACATATGAAGAAGAACTTCCCATGTGCAAAGAACATGGGTCTTACAAAGTCAGCGAGTGGAAGAACACTCTGGAAAGAAAGATACGTGGAGGTCATAAAGCAGATGATTTTAACAGTAGATCCATAGTTTTGGACTACAGGAAGTGTCTCCAAGCTCCTCTTACAAAAACAGAAGTGGTGTGAAGACAAAGCCTTTGACCCTTTCATATGCTCCGAAGTCTTCATGATTATTAAAGAAATCTGATAACAACTGCTGAACTAATAAATCACTTCGTATAAAAGTGATCTGTCCCCTCCCCCCACACCACACCCAATGTCATACTCATCTGTCACTAAATAGGGGCATTTCAACTGATTTCCAAAGAGATGCCTTATCGGGTTCTAACAGGTAAATATTTGAGGGGAGTATAAATATGTTTAATTATTCTATCAAACACACAGCCAGACATTCTACAGAGAACAGAGTTCATTGTGAGCTGGAACCTCCTCCCATACACATGTTGAAGTCTCAGCTCCTAGAAGTGTCATGACGGCCTCCCATTGTAATTAGTTAATAAGAGGTCACTAGGGTCAATCCCAACACACCAAGACATTTATCTTTATGAAAGTAGAAATTTAGGGACAGACAAACTAACAGAGAAGAAAGTGCATGAAAGCAGAAGCAGCCATTGTAGTGATATCCTTACAAACCAATAGGCTCCAAAGATGGCCAGCAAGTCACAGGAAGCCAGGATGGAAGCTGTGCAGTCTCCCTACAGACATCAGAGGCAACAGGTGCTGCTGGTGCCTGCATCTTTGAAGATGCTCTCCAGAACCGTGACATAACCTTCTGGAGGGCACACAGTTTGTGGCACTCGTCCACAGCAGCCTAGTTAAAAGATTTTTTTTACTACTTATTGGGTGATTAAATGAAAATGTCTAGGAAGCTACATGAGCAGCCTACCTCATTAAAGCCATTTACCAAGTTTAGCATATTAATTACTTCTGAATTATGCATCAGTATTTATTTACTTCAAAATATTAATTTACTGATTCCCAGTGATTTTTTTTCAAATTGACTCATTTTAACTCAGTCCAATAAAAGTTTGTGAGATGCCAGCTATGTTCCAGATGGTGGATACTACAGATTACGGAAATGAGTAATGAGGCAATGGCCTTACATTCACGTTTTGAACAAAGGTGTACCCTGTTTAAAATTGGCTTATACAGAAGAACACATTAAATGGCAAATGTGTGTACAATGACAAATCTGGAACCAATGAAAACTGTGGGAATGTAGGCAAGCAATGTGTGTTTAACGTTTTGACATGGCACACAGAACTAAAAGGACAGCATACAGCTCTGATACTGTCAAAGGGAAACGAGGGAAGCTATCGGCATGACTCCGTATCAGAGGAAAGATTAGGCAAACCAGAAGGTAAATATTAATCCACATGTGCCATCAGATTTCTTAAATGTCTCTCATACCAACTTTATCAGGCACATTAAAATAGAAAATGCCAAACAACAAAATATAATTTCTAGACTCCAAAAGCAGAGAATTTAAAACATGAAATGACTTCTTCAAGGGAAAGAAACAGGTTGGCGAGACTGGGTTACTAGTAAAATGGTGGACACACATGCCTAAGGACCTGAGTTTGGATCCCCAGAACCCAACTAGAAGAGGTAGGTGCTATGTGTCTGTAACTACAGAACAATGAGGGTCAAGACAGAAGGCTCCTGAAGCTCACTGGCCAGGAAGTCTAGCCCAGAGAATGAGCTACAAACCAGGGAGAGAGATGCTGCCTCAAAAAACTTAAATGAAGAGAGCAATTGAGGGGAACTGACTGGTGGGAACCTCTACAGTCATACGGATCTGCACACTCTAACAAGTGTACCACTGCACAAAGAATAAAGGAAGGAAGGAAGGAGAGAGGGAGAGAGGGAGGGAGAGAGGGAGGGAGGGTGGGAGAGAGGGAGGGAGGAGAGAAGAGAAAGAAAAGAAAAAAAGTGCTAGAATCCTATCACTAGGACAAACCTGTTCATGCTTAGGAGCATGTTTCCACATATGTAAATTTGTATGTCACATGCATTCATCTATTTCACACATGCTTACACTTCTATAATTCACTGAAAGAAACATATATTACATCCTGTATGTTCAAATGCTTGTTTACCATGGTTCTACATTACATTTCTAGATTCAACATGGTAACCCTATGGTCATAAGAGCCCATGATTGAACTCTCAGGGCAGTTGCTTTGGATCTTCTTACTGTGGCTGTGTACACGTTGGTGACTCACCATGCTATGTGCTGAGCTGAAACATTACTGGGATTCATTTCTAGATCAGACCAGAAAGGGGAAGATGTGTATATCTCAGTTTACAAAATTTCAGTAGCTATTAAGAACTGATACTCCCTTAGCATCTGCCTAGGGTCATAAGGTTCTGGGCTGTAGGTCCAATAGAAAAGACTGATTGATTTACTCTCTACCTGGCTTTCAACATTGACCAGTGGAAAAAAAACTAAATTATACTTTATCCATTCACATTTAGCAGATAACCCATCTATGCTATCAACAGGTAAGACCCAACTATACAGAATGAGGGATTCTAATATTTGATAATGCTGCTGATTGATTTGGGAAGTTGTTGCACACATTACAATCAACCAAGAATATTCATCAAGGTGTATCCTTAATACATACTCTTCTGAAAGATGCTTCAAGAATTAAAACAATTGATTAAAATAATCAGCGAGCTCTACTTCTCAAGGCCCCAAAGGTCACCTTGTATCACCACTTTCACCTAGATCTCCACTGGTCTCATAAGATGATATCAGCCCCGCATTGCCTCTAAAGTCCCTCCCTGCACAAGAATCCTTTCATACCATAGGTCAGAAGAAAAAAAATCCCAAGTTATCACATTATATGTGACTAGGAAAGCAGCTCTTAAAATATAAACATCCACATTTAATTTCCTCACATTGCGTTGTCCACTGGCTTGGGAGGAGGCATCTTTGGCTGCAGCGTGCACAGCTGAGATGGAGGGGATAGGTGACCATTCCTTGCGTGCTTCTTCATTCCTTCTGATCCTGTGCCACTCGACACATGTGGCTCTTGTGAAGAAAGCATTAACCCACGGTGCCGAGGTTTCTAGCCATGTTCCGAGAAACCACAATGGAGCCTTCGTTCAGAGCTGACCTGTGAAGGCTCCAGATACTTTCACAGCTTTTCTCCTTCCAGGTATCCTCAAATTTTCTTCCAACTTTGTATAATGTAATGCCATAACCTATGACCTAAGAGAGGGTACCCTGTGACATATGGAAGCCAACACGGTCTTTTCCGACCATCTAAGCATGCTCTGCCTTATTAACACTCAGGCTTGGGGATCAAGGCCCAACTTTTTATCAGGATTCCTCCCAGTAATATTATACACAAAGAGTGCCATTGCACCGCTGCCTTAAAAACTGTAAAATCAGGGCTGGGGATTCGACTCAGACACTAGAGCATTTGCTTGGCATGCATGAGGCCCTGGTTTGGTTGCCCGTACTGCATAGGGGTGTGTGGTGCAATTACAACTCTAATACCAGCCCAGGGGGATAGAAACAGGAATTCTAGGAGTTTTAGGGCATCCTCTGCTGCATGGTGAGTTCATGGCCAGCCTAAAGAAACCACTAGAAAGTTTTACTTTCCTCCAAAGGATCTATTGCAAACCAGCAGCAGGAATCTATATCACGTTGCTCACATGTGTAGAGTATTGATAAGCTTCCTTTTAACACTTGGTTAGAGGTATCTCACCTTTAAATTTGTTTTTTATTGTGTCACAAAGAATACAGCTTCATCTTCAATAAATTCCTTATTGTGAGACTGAAATGTTTGGTGGATTTTATATGTGGTACTGTTTGACCTTGACAAATAAGACCAAAGGAAAGCTGTAGTATGTTTAGTAGGTTAAAGATCTAAATACTTAACTACACGATGCTATCAGAATTTCACCCAACATTACTTCCTCCCTTCCTTTCTTAGCTTTCCTTCACCTCTTCAGCATTTTGAAGTCTTGTTCCCCAGCTCCCCAAACATACACACCCTACACACTTTCACATTACTCTGACCCAGGCATCCACCGTATTCAGAGAACCCGAGGTCTTGGGAAGACACCACCTTCATATTCAAGCATACAAATGACACAGACCTGTTAGATGATGGGCCTGTGGGGGTTTGAACGAAGATGTCTCCCATAGGCTCGTGTATTTAAACACCTGGCCCCCAGTTGGTGTTGCTGTTCAGAGTGGATTAGGAGATGTGACCTTGTTAAGAAGTACGCCCCCTGGGGGTGAGTTCGGAGAGCCATTTCCAGTTCTTCTCTTTACTTGGTGCTTGACATTCAAGCTGTGAGCTCTCAGAGCATCCTGCTCCGGCCACCATGCCTGCTCTCTATTGTCTCACTGTCCCAGTCATCATGGACTCTTAGCCCTCAGGAATCGTAAGCCAAAACAATCTCCTGGGAATGGTATCTTGGCCACTGTGTTTATCACAGCAGAAGTAACTGTGACCTGGGCCTGAGTAAGCACATGTATTGTCAATGATACTGGGCATCTTTGCCTCTTAAAAACATCCCCATAGTTGGGCAGTGGTGGTGCATGCCTTTAATCCCAGCACTTGGGAAGCAGAGGCAGGTGGATCCTGTGATGATCTACATGAGCTAGTTCCAGGACAAGCCCTAAAGCTACAGAGAAACCCTGTCTTGAAAAACAAACAAAATCCTCATTGCCATTTCCCACCGGCGGTCTAGAAATCATCAATCGCTTAGGTCATCTCAACCCCAAACCACTCAGGTGTCAGAATTGTTACCAGGCTTCATTGTCCTGGCTTCCAGGGTAGGATGGCTCTCAGCAACTTTGTGGTCAGTTTTTCTGAACATCCTTTTGACTTCCACCACCAAGCTGCTCCTGTCCTTCAAACCTCTGTGGGCTTCTCTGAAACATTCCCAAGAACTTCTTAAAGATTGCCTGTTTCTGGTAGGGTGCCCCTCTGCAATGAGAACGATCTGGTTGGCTACCGCTTGGAGAGTCGTCATCCATCAGTATGCTATCCAGCCTTCACTGAAGCGGTCCCAGGATGCTGGGTACTCACAGAGGCTTCTGTTTCCACCTAGCCATGGATGTATCACACACACACACACACACACACACACACACACACACACGGCTCACTGTAGCCCTGCTAGTGTGATCAAATAGATCTTCAATCTTTTGATAATGCTTTTAATCAGAAGTTTTAAAAACACAATTGCTTTTAACTCAAAATTCTTTTTTAAAAAATCTGTCATGGGACAGAAATAGATTAATGGATATCTTGCAGGAAAGACAAATGGCACCCCCAGAACACCACAAAACTGGGGAGAAATTAATTGAACCCTTACTTTTGATAAATATTTATTTTTTGCAGAAGAAAAATGCATACTAGTTTAAGCTGTCATTACACTAACCTACATCCTATTTTTCATATTATTAGTAATACATAATGTGGTAGTTTATATTCAAAACTAAAACTAGAATGTATATACCTCATGTATTTATCCAGAAATACACCAAGGTTACTATGGTTACGAAAAATCCATTACCTTTGAATACGGAATGAAAAAGTTTGACTTAAAGTGTGTGCTATTTATTATAGCAAACATCAACAGCCTTCGGGAGGTTCCCTAACTGGATTCATTTTTCAGTGTCAGAACTGACCCAGTGCACCACGAGCCCATGGCCTATGCAAGGCAAAAATTTGAACTGTGCGCATTTTTAAATATAGTTTGTACTGACCTAAGGAGCAGCAATGCATCTGACTTTGAATGTTTCATATTTAAGGGGAAGAAGAAAAAAAATTCAGAGCACCCAGAGGCTAAGTGGCTACTGGATGGGACACCCTGCTTCAACCTCAATCTCCCTTGCCAGCTAGGCCCATTCCCTATGCACAATGGGAGGGGGCACCTGTTCAACTGATGAGTGTAAGAGAAGCCACAGACAAGCGGAGGAGGAGAGGCAAGGGCTGGCACTATGAATGGTTAACAAGGGGCATTACATCATGTCATGAAGGGAGTTCTTAATATAGCTGAAAGCAAATGGGTTTAAAGAGCCATTGACCCTGGCCAAGGAAACACGATGAACCAGTGTTCTGGGTGAAATTTCAAAATCTTTCCTTGCCCTATTCAAGTTTGTGCTCATCAAGTGTAATTGGGTATTTTGAAGTAAAGCACAAAAGTCTCATAATCATGCAGAAATGCAGTCGGTGGAATCAGATGTTACAAACAAAAATAAATTTCAAATGTTTTCTGTTAGTAAAACATATCAAAAATTTGAAAAAATATTTCCTCCTGGTAAATTATCTGGAAATCAAGGGACGATATAGATCAAGTTTGCAAAAGTAAAAAGCCAACCGGAAGACGTAAAAGTAAAAGAGGAGGAAGAAGGAAGTCGGCAGGCAGCAGGGGCGAGGGCCAACACAGTACATTGCACAGAAGTATAAAATTGTCAATGACCTTTGATTCACTTGTTTCCATTTTAAAACATAGCAAATCAATATTTATATACAATAGTTATCACAACAGTTTCTAAAAAGACAAATGTTTATATGGTTGTATGTGTTCTTATAAATCTCCTAGATGAAATACATTATTAAAATGTTCTGAAACAGGGCGCAAGAGAGATGTTCAGGAGTGAAGAGTGCTTGTTGCTCTTTCAAAGGACCTAGGTTCAATTCCCAGTACCTGCACGATGGCTTGCAACCATCTGTAACTCGATTTCCAGAGGATCCAACACCCTCTTCTGACTACCTCACTTGCTAGGCATGTACTTTGGTCCCAAGTAGACCCACATTTAATTTGGTTTAAGAGATTACTGACTTCTTGATCTAGCTGTGCCTCAGCTTTGCTAACTTTAAGATTAGAGGAATATAAAGCGACTTTCTTCATCTCTTGTGAGGCTTTTTGTTGTTGTTGTTGTTTGTTTGCTTGCTTGCTTGTTTTTGTTTTTGGTTGGAGACAATTTTGTCATGTATTGCAATAGTGACACCTGCTTGTCTTCATTGTTTTCGACTACTCTTCCAAAAAACTTTACCTAAGGTAGAGTCTAGTGTTGACCGTGAAGCGTGTTTCTTGGATGCAGCCAAAAGTGTGCTAACCCTTAAGATGAACCCCATTCCCGATGGCATTCTCGGGTGAAGAACCTATGGTCAGATAGGCCACAGCCTTAAAGGAACCTCTCACTATTGATAGAGCACTAACCAGCTTCTAATGGTCTATCGTTCTACCCACAGACCAATGCCTCTCTAATACCACACCTGAGAAACCTCTGTCGGCAGATGGCGATTCGCACAGAGACCTACGACCTGCCCACGTTCAGAAAATAAAGCTGTATAGTGCTCAGCCCCGATGGGACACATACACTTCACCCCTCCTCTCAAGGTTCAGGGATCATTTCTAAGGAAGGGAGAGAAAAACACGTAATAACAGAGGTAGTGGATGACTACAAGAACACATTATCTTCTGGACACAGCAGGGCATCTGCACAGAGGAACTCATAGCAACTTCCCAGCATGCTCAAAGTCTGTGCAAGCCCAAGCTAGACAAAATCATAACATAAAGAGGGAAGAGAGCATATTACCCTATCCCAACCCAATGGCTGTTGGCAACTGATACCTCTGGGAGAGGGAGAGAGAGTTTCCTCCAAGAGTGGGGGCTCTGGTTAGTCGGCCATATTCCAATACAAGTCCATACATCCAGAAACAGCAAAAACCAGTTCTGAAGGTTTACAAGAGAAACAGAACCATTCAACAAATCTGGGTGGGTAAGGAAGAGGGGATGAATCTAGTACCATCATCAACTCAATCTTATGATTATTCTATTATTTAATTTGTAATATAAACTCTATCTTAAGGAAATATTAATTATGCCTCTTATTTTTTCTTATAAGATTTTTGAGACAGGGTCTCTAGATATATAGCCCAGGGAGGCCTCAAACTTCCCATGTAAGAGACTGGCCTTGAACCTCAATCTCTCTGCTTGAGCAGGCACTATAGGCATAGACCTATAGGCATAATTACAAGCTTGCTCTACGAAGAAGAAACAATGTCTTAATATGTTTTATACGATTTATTTCCTTTATAATGTTAAAATGTAATATTCCTACTGAGTTAATTTCATTTCCCATTCTGAGACAAATTCCTGATAAAAGTACCTTAAGGAGGAAAGAGTTTATCTTGGCTCACTGATGGGGTGGACAGGTCACCACTGCAGAGCTAGCAAGGGTGCATGGGATGGACAGGTCACCACCACAGGGGCAGCATGGGTGCACAGGGTGGACAGGTCACCACTGCAGGGCCAGCATGGATGCATGGGGTGGACAGGTCACCACTGCAGGGGCAGCGTGGATGCATGGTATGTAATGGTCACCACTGCAGGGCCAGCATGGATGCATGGGGTGGATAGGTCATCACTGCAGGAGCAGCGTGGATGCATGGGGTGGACAGGTCACCACTGCAGAGCTAGAAAGGGTGCATGGGGTGGACAGGTCACCACCACAGGGGCAGCATGGGTGCATGGGGTGGACAGGTCACCACTGCAGGGGCAGCATGGAAGATGGAATGTTAGGCAGCTTTTGTGACATCAGGAAACAGAGAGGAAGGAAGGATGACTTTTTTCTCTCTTGTTTTTTATTAAGTCTAGGTTGTTCGCCTATGGGACACACCTCAAACCTACATTTGTGTTTGCTTTTCCTCTCTCAGTTAGGTTTCTCCTCAAGCCTTCACAGATACACCGAGAGCTGTGTCGCCTCGGTGACTCTAAATCCAGTCAAGCTGACAGTGGAGATGTCTCATGGATCTCAAGTTACAGATTCAGGAATTCAGACTCAGAGAAGATATCACGTAAGCCCATGCTCTTCAACTAGCTAGGATGCTTAGGTCAGTACCAACGTCTGTCACTCACAGGCTCTGCCACCTTGCTCCTGTCAAATCTCAGTTTCCTCACCTATAAAGTGGGGGCAGCATCTACCTTGTGGAATAAATATCACAGATATCCATCTAATCCTGGATGAAATACAAAAGTCATAACTCTTGTCCACTTTATAGTCTCAGACTAAAGAGGAGGTGAAAATCTAAAGGAGACCACAACTGCCCAGCAATGCCCTTGTGCTGGTATCTGAGAGTGTCCCAGGAAGCCAGGGACAGCAGACAAGGAGGAGCACGCTGGGTCCCTTTGTCACCCGAGTACCTGGCATTCAGGTGAATGGGTGAACCCTTGAATAAATAACCTTGCTTTTGACTCTAACTCGTTATAACCTTCCACAAACCCTAGGATCTCTGGGACTCAAGCTTTCAAATCAATCAGCGTTTGTGTAATGCTATCTCCCTGGGAGACAGACACAGACATGCAACACTAGAAACGCAAAACTAGCATGGATAACGGCTAGGCGGCACAGCCACAGTGCAAATACCAGAAGGCACACCCGTGAGCCTCTTGCCATTTAAGAAACTTCTGGCAATTCCATGTTTGCTTTGGTGTCATATAATACGGACCTATCTGTCTCTTCTCAAACGGTTTAAGATTTGTAGCACATTGAGCCATCTATCGGCCCCTCCAATCATTTCCCAGGCAGGCAGGTTTCAAATAGTTAGACCTGAGACCATGGGGACCTTGAAGGATGTCGCCAATTTAGTCAGCTCACAGAGTCCATGTGCGTAGGAAGCCACACTGACACTCAGCTTCAAACACGTGGTCTGTAGAATCCAGAAAGGTCTGAGCTAATTAAGTACCAAGATTCCCTTGATATTGCAAGGAGGTGATAATCACTCACCTGAATCAGAGAAATATCTGCAGTGGTCATCTAGAAAACACACATACACATCTATTTCCTGATAGCTACAGTGTAGTACCTGTGATGGTGTAGTTCTGTTCTTTGCCTGTGTAGACCAGCTTCTCATCCATGTCTAAGGAGTACTCTGTAATAATCCCATTTGCATGTTTGGGTAGACTTCAGGACAATGACAAGGAATTGGAAAAGGACAAGGCCACTGGTATCTGAACCTCTTGGGGTGCTGTGGGAAAATAAAATAGTCTAATTTTAGTTTACTTTCTAAGTCAAACTTTTCAGACCCAAACCAATAAACCATGGGCTGAAGCTGTAGTCCCATGCATGGAAGTGTTCTTGATTTGCAGGCCGATTGTCAGTGATTGCTTTAGGAGCGGTGCTAAAGAACTGTCCTGAATTCCTGAGAACTCACATCTCTGCTGGATGCGGAGTCCTGACTCTAGTTCACTTGACTGATATGTGTGTTACTTCATCAAAAGTATGGTTCACCCATCATGTCCTCCTGGGGCTGAGCCTGTTAAAGCAGATGACACAGTGTGCCGGCTTGGCAGGGCACAGGATTTGAAATGGGCCACACGGTGAGTGTTTTCGTACCGGAATGTTTTAAGAACTCTCTAGCTACAGGAGTGGTCAGAACGTGGACAGCTAAATTAATTGCATATTGAAACTACACTGTAGTTGTTGAAAAAATGTATTTACACACTAGCCAATGAATTGAAATCATGGAAAATTAAAGCCAAAACAAAACAAAAACTAACCGGAAACAGAAATATCATTCTGTCTATGAGACATGGCGCCCTGGAAAAGAGATTTGGGAGATGTACACATGATGACAAGGGCACTGAACCAGATGAGCGGGCGATCGCTTGGTGAAATGGTTGGGAAGTAGATGTGAGGGGCACCAGGCAAAGTCAGGACAAGGAGGTGGAGAGGAAGCAATGTGAAAATTCCCACAAAGGCTGGCGGAAATGAGTATAAAACAGGGTGATAGTGGTGTACCCCAGAAAACACAATCTCACGCTGAGAGAGACGATGCCATCTCAGTAGACTAGATTGGGGATAATGGTGTACCCCAGAAAACGCAATCTCACACAGGGAGAGACTACGGGATGTGTTAGGATGAGGATGTCTTACTGGCAGCACAGATGAGGGACTGCACTCTGGTCTACAGAAGGCACAGAACAGAGAATCAAGGGTCTCAAGAAGGATTTCACAAAACCCTTTGTCTCATCACTGTGCCATCATATTGGCTTCTGTCCGTCTTCTCTCTCTGTGTGTGTCTCTCTTTTAACTGCCTCCTATGCAAATGGTGTTTGCAAAATGATATCAAAGGTGAAAAGGGCAAAAGGAGGTGTTGGGGAAGAGAGGGGGGGAGGGAAGAAGGGGAAGAAAGAAAGAGAGTGGAAGGAGGGAAGAAAAGAAGAGAGAGGGAGAGAGAGAGAGAGCATTTGCCCAAGTGAGCATGCCTTTGCTAACTTTCGCTATAGCGACCAAGCTTTCAAATCTAAATAACTTTCCTACCAGGCAGCTTACAGCAAACAGAAATACAAAGCAACCACTCTTTCTGCATTCTGAGAGCTGGCATCTCTTGAAGAGATGAGTTTGGAGTCCTGAAATGTTTCCTCTTCCCCAGTGCGTGTTTTCTGAAATGTTAATTTAGACCAACAGTTTGTGCATCCCAGGTAGTGAGACTCGAGTAAGGAAAAAGGGGGGAAGTGGTGATCGATTGTGCCTCAGCTAGCATCTGGAGGTTCTGTCCTCCTGAATTCATGGTTGCCCACACTGGTGTTTAGCAGCTGAAAGAGACCATGGAAATCAACCATTTGATTCTCAATTTCATACTGTACCACACAATCAATTCTTTTTAGTCAGACTGTCTCTAGATTTACTTCTGAGCCATAGTAAAATGAGGACGCTTTCATTAATCTTTCAGATGCTTCATATTAATGACAAGGCTCTTGCATGAACAATGTAACAGCAATTAAAAAGCCCATTAATCTGCATTACAGCTATTAAAGATGCATGTCATTAAAGGCTATGGGGTTTGATTCATTTTCGGACCCCCCCAAAAAAATGGGAGCAATTATGGCCTGGCAATGCACTTTGTCATCAAATTAGGTCGGGGTTTTCCAGCAAATGGCCTCGCAGCATTTAGCTCTTCTCCTATTTTATTATTCATGACTGAAATGTGGAAGTCGAGACCTTTGAAATTACTTTACCTTCTTGTGGAGTGGGGATGCTCAATGCCTGTGAGCTCTCGGCACAGCCTGCCCGAGAACAAGCCGTCAGAGTCGCTGCATAGCTCTGGAAGGGATGCAGTCCTCTCAGTATGCCTAGGATAAAAGGGAGACACAAAAGGTTTAAATGTTTGCTGGAGCATCTACAGAGAGCTCCCCATGAGTATGTGGGGGTGAGAAGTGAGAAAGAGACAGAAAAAGAAAAAAGCACAGAGACATACAGTGACAGAGATGCAAACCCACGACTCATAGCTCTCACAGTCCCAGTGAGAAAACGCTTGCGGAGTATAGAAGGGGAACGCATGGGCAAAGCCTCCCACCCACTCATTGCCAGGACAGCGCTAAAACAGTATTTGGTGGTCATCACGCAGAGCAGCCCATACCTGCAGAACGCTTCATTACAGGGCCTGGACGGCCCACAGAAACAAACATGATCCAATTTGCCTGAGCCTGGCCATTTTCAACCAGATTTAACGGAGGCGCCCCCGTACAGTGCTTGTTAGCACACTTTAGAAAATGCTCCTCCCAAGTGGGACTCTGCTATTTCAGTGGTAGGATACACAGAGACAAACTGTGTGGTAAGCAAGATGTATGCAAATTCACACAATGGAACAATTAGCAAATTGGATAATTATGCTTTTGTGCTTCTACTTGTAAAATTATTAGTTTATTTAATTAAGACACCTGTCTCAAATGGAAGCATCACATAGGGAGGCCTTGAATTAACCAGGCTTCACGGGAGATGTGTCAGATTTGTTTGGCAATGGAAAGTACACATAGACATAAAAACGTCTTTTGTCTCCTGACATCCATAACCAAGGAGAAACTTCTTACTAGATGAGTCCTACAAGTTAAAGAAGTCTCAGGAATACAATGCATGTGCTTCCTCTGGTTTTCTCCTGCTGAAAATCTTTGATTCAAATGGTAGAGACTGTTACCAATCTTTCACAAAAGGTCATCCCACTTTTTATAAACCCTCACTGGCTAAGCCTTCAGTACCTCAGAGAATATATTATTGTCTCCAGGTAGCAATACTGTTGAGAGATTATGCCCTTCAAACACTTTATTATCTGTGCTTATACATTCATGTGTGTGTGCATATGTGTCTGTGCATGTATATACATGTGGTTTGTATGTGTGCATGTGCGTATGTATATGACTGTGTATGCATGTGTGTTTGTGCATGTATATGTATGCGTGTGTGCTCGTGCATATGTATGTGCTTCTGAAGATTAGACATCTTTCTTAGCTGTTCTCATCTTGATTTTAGAGAAAAAGCTTTCTTGTTTACCTGGAAGTTGCCAATTTGGTTGGATCACCTAGCCAATGAGTCTCAAAATTCCTCGTGTCTCTACTTTTCCGGCAGGGGAGGCACAAACACGTGCCACTGCCAAGTTATCTCCTCAGCCTGACTCAAGCACAGATTGAACAGATGTGCATCTGTATTTGCCCTCCCCACAGAGAGTGTAACGACTGGAAAGAACGGAAAGAAGGGATAAGCAAAGACAGGAAGCACCGGTTTGCTTTTGCATCTCCTCCTTGCCCATGATCCTTAGTGCGCTCCTCTTCATCTCAGTGCCTGCACAGGTATCTCCCTACATGGATCTATTGGAAAATACCCAACCACATGGCACCTAGATCACAAAGTGAGCTTCAATGTTTTGCTAGGCCTGGTTTATTTCCAATAAATGAGTCTCTTTGTATGCATGTTGTTCTGGTTCCATCTTGTTGCTATGACAGACACTGTGACTAAAAGCTTGTCATGGGGAGAATGACTTATTTCAACTTCCAGGTCACAGTTCATCATTGACTGCCATCAGAGCAGACACTCAAAGCAGAAACCATAGAAGAAAGCAAGCTGCATGCTGGGTAAGGCAGAATCGTGATTAACTCTCTTTCCTATACAGCCTGCACCACCACTGCCCACCACTCCAACCCTGCCTAGGGAATGGTGCCGCCCACAGTGGGCAGCTAAGACAGTTCCCATCAGACATTCTCATAGGCCAAACTGACATAGGCAATTCCTCCACCAGGGCTTTCCTTTCAGGTGACTCTAAGCTGAGTCAAGTAGACAATGAAGGCTAAGAAGAATATACATATATCATGAAATTCCTCCACTTAGTGTCCTCTTTACGTAAGGGCTTTGTCATACAGCAGTAAAGTTTTCTTAAAGTTCTCAGACATGAGGGTTTATAAGCTGCACACTCCATTCTGGGGCTCCAGGAGGCCTACTTAATTAAAGAAAAATGAAGGATAGTCACTCTTAACCTCTCAGCAAGATACTTTCTCCAGCTCTATGCTCTGTCAGAAAGGTTTACCAAATCGTGTTATATTTCCTAGAAAAGACTGGAGACCTTAAAGGACCATGGAGAGAAACTAGATCCCTCTTCAGGCCATTTATCGAAGCATGTCTGTGTCCTGTTCCAAGTGGGTGAGACAATCATACAGAAAGAAAGGAAGCTACAAAATGGAGACCAGGGAAGAAAAGCAGAGAGGAGAAGAGAACTGAATTTGGGGGATTTGCCAACTTTGGATCCCTGGTGGCAAGTCTGCATGACTTCTAAATCACACTTTTAAAAAATGTGCTATCCTTTGCTAGGCTGGCGCACATTTCTTCCCCAGCTCCAAGGGGGATTGCCCATTACACTGCATCTCCAAGATGTAAAGTGTCTGTCAAAGTGTCTAAATAACCTTCCCCAAATATAGACTAGGAACTTGAGCAAGGGGCATAGGCTCACTAGTCAGTGTTCCTGCCTTCGTGCCTGGTTACTGTTCAGCAGGAGTCACAAAGGAAGACTGACCATCCGTAATGCAGTCCTGCTCTCTGGGACAGGTGCTGATTGCCTTTGCTCCCGTGTGGGGAACTCCCCTGGATCCATTCAAGTTGATGCCTATAAAACACTGTGCTAGCAGCAAAGGCAAAATGCCTCTCCGAGTCTAAGTAAGTAGCCCATCTTAAATCCAGCTTTGTTGATCCTTAAGTGATTTTCCAAATCTTGCTTTGAATGTCAAGGTAAATGCTTATATTGTCTCCAGAGAAAAACATAGTGATAATCTACCTTAAAAAAATTATGCTATCGATATTTCTTCTTTCAGCCTCAAGAAAAGAGGACTGAGAAGATGACTTATTTTTTACAATGTTTTTGATGCAAGAAATGTTGAAGCTAGCAGGACTGCAGTGATGGTAGCCACACACAGATGCATGCAGAAGCAGTGACTACAGATATGCTGCAAGGATTGAGGCATTGGTGTGATCTAGACCTGTGGGTCTAAGATGACGGGTGGTATCCTGGTTTCATACAGCAATTGCCCACTCCGACCCAAAGCAAGGTAGGGATGGAAAGGTTAGTTTTTTAAGCTTGCATTTCCAAGTCACCGTCCACCATTGAAAGAAATCAAGGGATAAACTCAAGGCAAAATGTGAAGGCAGGCCTGCTTGCTATTCTGTATAGACCTCCAACAAACTCGCTCCATAGCCAAAGAAGTAGAATAGGAATAGAAAGTATGCTCTTTGCCAGTTGGTTTTCAGGCCAACTTACACTTTCCTAAGCATTCTTACTTAGTCCATTACCCTCTGCTTAAAAATTATACTGCCCACAATGGGCGTGGCTACCCAACATCCATAAACAATCAAAGCAACCCTCCACAGACATGCCTGCAGGCTAATCTGATCTAAACAATTTTTCAAGTGAGTTTATTCTCTGGGATGAATCTAGGCTGCTAATTTAACAGTTAGATCCTAGCAGGACAGGAAGCTTCAGTATCACAAACATGCATGCACTACAGTTTATCAAAAGTGGACACTTTCTGGTTTGCTGAGCCAGTGGAGGCTTTCCTCCCAGCTCCTACAAAACACCGAGTAATATAAAGTTGGACAGAGTTACACAAAATATTCTAGAGAGAAAAATGTATCTGTAGAGGAAGGGGCCAACCCTTTATGACAGCAAAGAAGTAGATGCCAACACTGTGAACTCGAAGTGGATCTCAGATGGATGTCCTTGTGGGGGAACAACACTGAGAAATCCTTTTCAACTTGAGTGTCCCATTCACTAGGCCAGTGACCTCTCAAACTTCCTTTCAGCCACAAAAGTCTGTGAGATTAGAAAATGGCCCCAACCATGTCAGAAAGCCTGCCAGTCTTTCTTGATAATGGAAGGAGGCAAGCTGAAACAGCATTCAATCAGCATAAAGCCAGCATTATCGATGTCTTAAAAGTGTGAGTGGCCCATGAAGCTCAGGAGCATGAGCGTGCGGGCCTGGATCGCTGGCCCCAGCAGGGCCCTGACTCTCACTCTAAGCGATAATGCATTGTGCATTAATGCCTGGCATTGAGATGTCCTGACACACCACACCAGGGGAGTTTGAAGTCAAGTACAGAGTCTCTTCAAAGCCCAAGCTCTCGAGGAAGGGCTGGTACTTTGTATGAAAGAAGGAAACCCATCCAGGTAGAGAGGAGAGCTTGTGCACAGAGAAGCCGCAATGTCAAAGTCCCCCCAATGACTCCCAGGTCAACGAGTGCAGAGGACGCGTCCCTCTCCTGCTGCTATCCGTAGTGTCCCTGCTGATAATATGGCTGGTGGGTACACAACTATGAGAGCCCGAGTTCAAGCCCAGAATAGGCCAGATCGACCCACCCTACAAACAAACCAGATGTGGAGGCAGACTTTGTAATCCCAGAGCTGGGGCGACGGAGACAGTGAACCCTTGGGGCTGCCTGGCTGGCCAGTTGAGCCTACTTTGCTAACTTTAGAACAGTTAGAGATCCTGTCTTAAAGACGGTGCCTAAGGAAGAACAGTAAGGTAATCCTCTAGCCTGCACATATACACACTGTACTCATGCAAACACACACTCACACATACACACACACACATGCACACACACACTCACACACAGGCACATACTACAGTTTACTGAAAGTGGACACTTTCTGGTTCACTGCATCACTGGAACTTTCCTTCCAGTTCACCACAAATATCCCCTGTCTGCACTGTATCTTTTGACTGACAGACAAGCATCTCCAACACTAGATTTCTTTCCTTTGCTCTCCCCTCCAACTTCAAAGGCTGCAAAGAAAACAATGAGCAATTGGAGGCAGCCTGGCTCCCTTGGAGAACATTCACGTGGGGCTGCCACTAGCTGTGCCGGCTGCAGTGCCTCTAATAGGAGCCCAGCCAAAGCACCGGGAAACAGAAGAGCATGGGAGGTGGCTTTGACATTGAAATTTTATGATTAACTTTTTGACTCAATGTCTGCAAGTCCAAAGGCTCTGCCAGCAAAAATAACCTGAAACCAAAGCAAGATGGCAACCATTCTGGAGAAGAGATGGAGGCCCGAGCTTCTATTTCCATTCTTCAGCCGATGCTTCTCCCTCCCTCACCCACCCCCAGCTGCCAAGCTATGTGTTTGGCGAGCATCCACTGTAATCTGTTCTCCTTCATTATGTTAATCTGTGGGCGGAAAGATTTCTGTCATCTTCGAATGGCTTGTACAGCAATGGTAAACACCTTGGCCTGTCTGTAATTGGACAGGTGTCTGCATTGATGTCACCCAGCTTTTAATTCAATTAAAGACCTGGCTGCTCTGCTCTCATTACCCACTCATTTCTGTTGCATTTTTTAGTCTGGTGGTGAAATCTGTGGATGGCGTTGTCTACCCCGAGTCTGAAGCCAGTGGACTCCCTGCAAGGATCATGTATGATGCTTCAGATGGGATGTTTGCATGTTAGGAGAGAGGTAGCCAGAACAATATGGAGAGTTTACTCTCTCTCTCTCTCTCTCTCTCTCTCTCTCTCTCTCTCTCTCTCTTTCTCTACCCCCCCACCCTCCAACTCTCTCTCTCTCTAACCCCCCCATGTCTTCTTTTTCCTGACCATAATAAGGAGCGGACGCACAGCTACAGAAAAGCTGTCTCTCACTTCCTCTCCCTGGGGCTTCCCTCCATCTCCTGAGAACTCAGCCGTGTGCCACGCTCTGATTTATTTGCTGGCATTTCACATTTGGATCAAGGATGCGAGGGTGGGCCAGAACAAGGCACTTATTAAGAGGGCCATCTGGTAAGGGACATCACATCGACTGAGCCGCTCATCACTAGGGACGCAATGGAAGAGGCTGAGCAAAGGAGAAGACAAGGGGACAGTTTTTGCCTCGAGACGCTGCCATGGCACTGCTCAAGTCTAATTCTCAAGTGTATATCCAAGCCAGCCCAGTAGATGGATTGGAGGGAGGGAGTCAAACCAGCATGCAACAAATTTTGCGCACTATAAACATCCCCTTGGAAACAAAGTTCTAACCCAGACATTTTGACACATTGACCCAAGAAACTATATAATGACACTTGTTAAGTCTGGATGAAAATCCATTAGTCTAGAAGAGCTATTTGGAAATGTCCACAGATACTTCTGCTTCCTCTAGTTCCTAGTGTGCTGGGACTCCTGCATCTGTGGTTGTCAGTAGCATGCTAATTCACAAGAAGCCGATGGGAACACAGGGCTGCTCAATACTCAGCCTCGAATGGGATGTTTGCATCTCCTCTTCCAAGGCTCAGGGAATTTGGTTCAAAGATGACTATTCTATATAGTAAACACAGACTAATAAAACATAAAAATAAGACCCGATAGCATTTATAAAGTAGCGTTCGTCTTCAATTGACTTGAATAATGGAATAGCCACAGCTCTTCCCCACACCTAAGCAATTCTTAGAAAAAACACTAATCTTTTCCATAGTCAATCTCTTTCAAATGAACTTTGTGGCCTAGTTTAGAACTTCTCCTGGGGAGCATAAGTGATCGCACGCCTTGGATCCAAGACTATGCAGATTCTGATGTTTTCCAAGTAGGAAAGGATAACTGCTTCCTTTATAAAATACTGGGCCTAATCCCAGACTTAGACAATGGTTTAAGCAGCATTTGAATTGACCTTAAAGCTTTACCCATGAAGATTCTCTCAGAAGGCTTACAGCTAACCTCAAAATTTTAATCAATGCCTGCTTCTCGGTAAGAGTCGGAGTCTCCGTCATCTCAATTCCAAAGAAGTTTGAAGCCACAGGCTTGGTTAACTCCTCACACCACAGGGAGGGCGGTGCTGAACTGAGTACCATGGCGAAGAATAAAGGACATGACTCAGCTGGAGGCAGGGGGGCTAGAGGAAAGCCATTTCTGCTGACCACTGTCCCACCTGCTGGGTCCAAGTCTGATGGAGTCATTGGGTTCTGAGAGGACTGCAGAGTGCAGAGAAACATGAAGTGCTCATAAGCCAAGGTCACACTGTGGTTTCTGATCTTTCTTGTTCCCACATGACATAAGCCCAACCTATAGAGGGGAAAAGGGAGGCCTTATTCAAAACAACAGAGCACTTTTAATAGCAAATACTTCATTGAAAATGCCCCTTAGAATGCGTTCAGAGATTCACCTTACTACAAAAGGTGTCTACAAAGGGTGATTTGTCTCTTAAACCAGTTGACAACACTCCTTAAGGGAGACAACTGACTCATAAGGAAGTGTGTGTGTGTGTCTGTGTATGCGCATGTGTGTATGAATGTGTGTGTTGTGTCTTTGTTTATATCAAATGTTGGTAGCTTTCTGATTAATTCCAAATAATTATAAAAAGCTAAAGAGTAGAAACAGATAGTTTGGGAGAACTTCCTTTCCTTTATCTATATAATGTTATAAATGTATATGTATGTATATATATATAAAATATATATATATAATGTTATGAGCATACAGGCATACCTTATTGCTGATCACTGGACAGCAGGATTTAAATATTATCTTCATTTTCAACCATGCTATGTGTTTCACTAAATTGAAATTCAGATGCTTATAATGGAAATTTTTACTTTTCAGGCTCAAATGAATTTCTTGTTAAAAAGAAAAATAAAACAGAAAACTAAAATGCAGACCGCCTCACAGTATCTTCTTAGGAGTAACTCACCGGGCACATTACACATTCCAGGGAAGCAGACAAAGCTCTTAACTCACCAACGCCGCCTACCCTAATGCAATTCTTCTACATTAGCAAGGCGGGAAGATGACATCACTTCTATTTTTACAATTTCTGTCATATTTTTGTCCTCTGCAAATCTCCTGACCAATTTCTTACAAGATTTACATTTAAAGAAAGAGTTTGTAATAAACTACAAATAAATTTATGGAGTACTATAAAACCGGCACAGACTTCCTCAAAGTCTTTCTGTGAACAATCACACTGAAATGAATTTCTGTCTTCGTTTCTTTTCCTGTTTGCAGATGGTGGCAGAGACCACTTTTTGACCTCTTGGCATATATTACACACTTTTCCTCCACCAAATAAGTTTCCTTCCTGCTAGACAAATGGCTAGTGGAGTAAGGTCAGCCTTTCCCAGCAGCCCCCATAGCCCTGCCTCCGAGTTCTGATCACAGCCGTCCGCCCAAGGCCGAGCAAACCTAAAACACACCTCTACAGCAAATCTGCAGAGCTCTCCAAGGTTTGGCTGGATGGAATCACACCGGAGAGGAGAAGCCCATGCAGTGGAACGCGGAGCCAAAGATTTGACCCCAAAGGAGGCACAGCCAACGGATGAAGTGATTGTGGTGCTGGTGTAGGACAGCCACTTCTACATCGACTAACTGTGACTCCTGTTTTCAGAGAGAAGCCTCCTTGTGGCTTAGCTCATAATGATAAACCATTCCTCAGCTTGTCTTATAATTCTCCTTTCCTACCTAGTCTTTCACTGCATTTGGGTGCTTTCTGGTGGTCTAGCCTGGAATGTAATAGCTGATTTATTGTATCTTAGTCTATAAAATAACAGATCTCCTCAGGGTATTTCCCTTGGGTTTATGTGTATTCCATGTGCTCACCCCCAGCACCTGCTCCTTCCCTTTTCCTTCCTAGAGGATCCCGTTCCATTCCCTGAAGACTTCCTTTTGACTTTCGCTCTTCTTTATGGCAGAACAAAGCTCCACTGTGTACACATAAGGCTCCACTGTGTACATGTAAGGCTCTACTCTGTACACGTAAGGCTGCACTGTGTACATGTAAGGCTCCACTGTGTACACATAAGGCTGCACTGTGTACACGTAAGGCTCCACTGTGTACACATAAGGCTCCACTGTGTACACACAAGGCTCCACTGTGTACACGTAAGGCTCTACTCTGTACACATAAGGCTCCACTGTATACACGTACCACATTTCTTTATTCACCCAGCTTTTGAAGGACGTCTAAGCTGGTTCTGGATCTTGGCTACAGTGAATAGGGCCATGGTCATCACAGATGTCCAAGTATCTCTGTAGTCTGATTTACAGTCCTTGGGGCACATGCAAGGAGGATACAGTTATTCTCTTTTTCTGTTATTGGTTGATTCTGAGGAAGCTCTGCTGTGTGTCCATGGGGGCTGCACCAGGTTTTATCCCCACCACCAGTCTATGGCTGCTTTCCCTCCCCTGTTTTTACAGTGTTTACTGTTCTTTCTTCTCTTCTCTCTCTTGGTATGATAGCCATTTTAGCAGGAGCGAGTTGGAATCTTACATCAATTTTAGTCTGTGTTTCTCCTTACGTGAACATTTTCCCACATTTTTACTGGTCATTCTATATTTCTTATTTTAACAACTCTCTGTCTAATTCATTTGCCCATTTATTGATTAGATAATCTCTTTGGTATTTTTATTATTTAGTTTAGTTCTTTATATATTCTGGATATTGCCCCCCTGATAGATGTACAGCCATCAGAGTTATACAAACTATTAGTTGCCATAATGGCTATGCTTTTTAAAATCAATGAATATTTTCTGCTATGTATGTTTATCATCAAGGTCGATGTGGTGCAGGCCTCCATTATGTTAAACTGCGAATGTTTGATTTCTGAATTTCATTATGAAGTAAAAATTTAGAAACCACTATTCAGAACCTTTGCATCTACCATTAATTTTCTGCCATGGAGAAAATATGCATTAAACTGCAAATACATGTTTAAATCGAGACTGACTCTGTATGCCATTTTATAAGGAAGTTATAGAGAATCGTAAGTATGATGAAACTCTACTAAGGAACAGTAGTTCAATCCCTAGCCCAGCTCAGCCTGGTGTAATATACAATATTAACTTCACGTTAACTAAGAGTTAGTAGCAGACACTCCATAATTTATTCATAGAAAAAGTATTACACACGACCTAAAGTGGGTATCAAATGCAACACTTGCTCTGTAAAAGCTTATCACCTAATGAGAAAATAAAGCGTGCACAAAGAGCAGCCATTTCGAAACCACGGAATAAACATTCGCAGCTGAGTAGGGAAAAATCACACTGTATTAAACTAGAATGTCATTACAGACTTCTCAGGTAAATATAAAGACAATCTACATTGCATATCGCTTAAATGTAGAATTACATATGCTCATATTTACATATACCCATGATGGCGACTTGGATATGAATGGCCCCCAGAGGCCCATATACATGGAAGCTTAGTCCTTAGGGAGTGGCACTACTTCACAGGGATTAGGAGGCGTGGTCCTGTTGGAACAGGCATGACCTTCTTGGAGAAAGGGTGTCACTGGAAGTGGGCTTTGGGATTTCAATTGCTCAAGACAGGCTCAGCGTCTCTCCTTTCCTGCTGTCTGTCAATCAGATGTAGAACCCTCAGCCCCTCTTCCAGCACCATGTCTGCCTGTGTGCTGCTGTGCATCCCACCATGGTGATAAAGAACTAAACCTCTGTACTATAAACAAGACTCAATTAAATGTTTTCCTTTATAAGAGTTGCCACGGTCATAGGGTCTCTTCACAGCAACAGAAACCCCAACTAAGATACCAACTTATATAGGTATTTATAATAAAACCTCCTTGATCAAATAATAGCTGGATTTAAGGCAGGCCAGGTCATTCCTGAGACAGGAGTCACATGATTTAAAGTCCCCTCTTCAACGCCTTCTACTTTCGATCAAGTATAGGATGCTTGGTTCTTGGTACCCATCTGACTCTTCCTTCCTCTGTGATCCTTAAGGTTCCTCTAACCCTTCATTCTCTTTGAAGGCACCCCAACAGCAAGTTTTACTTTTTATCAGTAGATGGAAAACCCCCAAATAGCTCACCCATTCTTTCCAGTTAACGGATA
Source organism: Alexandromys fortis (assembly GCF_014885135.2). Lineage (NCBI taxonomy): Eukaryota > Metazoa > Chordata > Mammalia > Rodentia > Cricetidae > Alexandromys > Alexandromys fortis. The sequence continues at coordinate 3,820,205 of NW_026067942.1, read as the reverse complement.
TGGACAGCTTCAGGAATGGGCACCATCCCTTACTGATAGCTTTGTTTGTTTTCAGGTTCTTCCACCCTGTCTTCATGTCTGCCCCAGATTCAAGGGTCAGAGTCAAACACTGGTGCTTTCCACACATGTGGGTACAGCTTTACTAAGCCACCCAATCACAGCACTGGTTTCATTTTGCTCTGAGGCAAAGGAGCACCCTGAACTTTAGAGTCTTCTTTCATTTCCCATATCAATAGTCAGCAGCTTGTGTTCTACTCGGCACCTCAGGGTGGGGAGGGGGCTGGTTAGACCTTCAGAGTTACACCCTGTTCCAACTGAAACATCTACAATACAACAGCCATGCCTATCAGGGCCCATCATAGGAGAAGATGTGGAGATTCTCTAAAAGCCAGAGAGACGGGACATCTGCTGAGAGACAGTGTAGTCTACAGATAACAGGGAAGCTGAAGCCATGAGGTCTCAATATACCTGCAGATAAGATCTGAACAATGACAACACCGGCTGACATACTAATACAGATGGGGCAACTCCCAGGGCCCCACCCCTAGAAGAACAGCTATAGGCATTAATAGTTGCCCAGAGAGAAGCAATCAGTCTTCTCTACGGACAAGGCCCCTGATAGGTTATCTGATCCCCAGCAATCATCCTTAAAGACAAATATGTTTGAGCAACACTAAGCAAGCTCAGCAGATTGAATTTATAAATAATTTATAAAAATATAAATATATAAGAGATCAAAAATTGGAAAAGGAAGGGGGGATGCAGGAGGAATTGGAAAGAGGTGCAAACATGAGAAATGATATAAATACAGTACTCATATCTAAAATTATCAAAAATGAATTAGAAATAAAAAGAAAGGAGAAAATTTGTAAATTTCATTTTAAATTAAAAATAAAGAATTTCAGAGTCATGTATTCTATTTCTAGCCTGAGTAGGGGTTCGCATCCTAGAACAATCCCCGGGGAATTCTCACCTCCTCGCTCTGTGAGCTCTTGGCAGCCCTGTGCCCACCATGTCCACCCTTCCCTGTGGACCGTGGTGTTTCTAAGGCAGCTGGAACAGGGAGGGAAGGAGGAACATGGGTAAATTCCAGCCTACCAGCCCTTCCCCACCAGCATGCCGTACCCTGTAGGTCATCCTTCGTGGCCCACGAGCCCTGTGCAAACGTGCAAATGGGGAAAACAAGCAAAGCACAGAGTTTTCAATTCTAGCACGGGATCCTGTGAGAAAGGCTGTATTTCATAAGTCATTCGGGAATTACTTTACATGATAGAGTTGAATCACTAATTGTTACCAGAAACCATCCAAGAGAGAAGAGAAATGATAGATTTCCAGGTAGCCGTTATCTTTTTTCTTTTTTTCTTAGGCAAATTCAACTGCAGAGGCCGCAAGAGTTTTAGTGGGAAAAGCTCTTACCAATTGAACTATAAATTGAAATTTCTTATTTTTCTACATAACTGTAGATTTGGTTGTAAGATCTGGAAAATGGTTATTGTTGGTCCATCTGGTAAACTATAGTGAATAGTAAATTTCAATTTTTCTGGCAGAATAATAATAATTACTTAGTACCTAGGAGAAGGAATGCAACCCTCAGATTTTTAGGACAATGTCACGTACATAACAGGAATATTGGGAGAATTTTTATTTAGCAATTACAGCTTTAGCCTGATGCCAGGTGCTCTAATTATCTGCTAATGAAGTCCATGCACTCAAACAGCTCAAGGAAAACAACAGCCATGTATGTGCAAACTCTTGGATCGACTCTCTCTCGGTCTGATTTCAGATCAGGTTCTGCACCTCTCCCTGAGCAGTCTCACTCAGAGGGGAAAGGGCTGGACTCTGGCTGCAGCTTTGCATGTTAACGGGGCCAAAAGGGAAAATCCACAAATGCCGGAGAAAGCTAATTGGAGCCCTTTGCAGAAGTCTACAGAAATAAGAAGCAATGGCAGTACAGCGTCCTACCCAGAGGCTCAGGTGGAGGAAATGAACTCTGAACTCTGGCCTTGGGAAGGTGTGGAGTTGAGGCCCTGTGGCCCAAAGAAGCCCCCTTGCTCCTAAGGGGGTCTATTAACCCTTGGACTCTTCACTGCTGGTAGGATTATACTCACTGAATCCTTTAGTGGTCAAACCCATGAGCACAATATTTGAATATTCTGTTTGCCCTGTTCTGCTTCTCTAGTTTTCCATCCGGGTGTTTGTGTTTAATCACTTGCTCTTCTTTTGACCTGTGCCTTCGCGTGAGTCATACGAAGGCATAAATAACATCTCCCTCTTCCCCCAAACCACGACACTTAGTTGTCTCCCTCAGTTCTCTTGTTTAATATTTTGTTATCTACACTTACACATTACATGGAAAACATCTCTTTCCATTCTAAATTTTCAAGTTTAAAGCCGGGAAAGAAGAGTTACCACAAGGATTCATGAATGAAGTTAAAATTTGATAATTGGTGTATTTCTACTGCTAACTGTATTTCCCAGTGCTAGCCGAACACAAGAACTATTCATTCTAAAATGCTGGTGTACAGCTCCATTCCGAACCCATTAAACCAGATGCTCTGTAAATGGACAAAAGGTGGCAGGATGTTTCAAAGACTCCTCATTAGGAAGACATAGCTTACGAGACTCCAATAACAGAGGTAAACGTTGAGAAATATCTGAAGGACAAGAGGCAAAGAGAACTTAGCTGTACATCACCAAGGGCCAGGAAACTTGAATTCCTAGTGAATGGGAAAAGCCCCTGGCCTTCAGGACCCTAATTCATTAACAAGTTGAGATAGTTGAGATCCTGGTGATGGCAATGGAAGCTTCCCCAATAGACCCTGTCATCTCCCTGTGGAAGCCTTCATTGGCATCAGCTCTCTGACCAGTAAAGCAGAAAACTACCTGGTTTTCCTAGGGATGGAGCTACTGGGTTGCAGAAGGTGAGGCCCTGGGGGAGTAGAGTCAGCAAATGGAGGAACTATGTCTGTCCCAGTGCAGAAGGCATGGCAGCAGACAGACTTCTGACAGCAAGAAAAAGGACAGTTGACAAGGCTCCACAGACAGAATGCACAGAAGGGACAGAAGTGGATCAGGCTATGCCTTAGTTAGTAGGGTTTCAGTTGCTGTGAAGAGACCCATGGGCTTGGCAACTCTTTATAAGGGAAAACATTTAATCAGGGCTCTCTTATAATGTCAGAGGTTTAGTTCTCATGGTGGAAAATAAACATAGTGGTGTTCCAGCAGTCAGGATGTTGATGCAGGGGTTGAAACATAGTGGTGTTCTGGCAGTCAGGATGCTGATGAAGGGGTTAAAGGTTCTACATCTTGATCTACTGGCAGCAAGAGGTAGACTAACTTGAGCTTCTGAGACATCAAAGCCCGACCCACACATACCTCCTCTGACAAAGCCTCAACTCCTAATAGTGCCACACATTATGGGCCTATGGGGGTCATTTTCTTCAAACCACCATAGGCTATAACTCTCCAAGGTCTGCCTCCAGTGAATGCATCCATCAGACAGGTTCCATATCCCCAGATACACAATCTCCCTAAACAAAGCCACCAGCTGGGCACCAAATATTCAAATATATGAGCCTGTGGAGGAAAGTTCATTTCACATTCAACCCAGAATGCCTGTACAATCTCGAAAGCACCATTTGAGTACAATTAATAAATACGGTCTCTATGAATCAAGATACAAATCAAATGGTGACCAGACAGGCAGGTGACAATTGAGAATGTTGAGAAACAGGCAGAAGGAAAAGCTAGCAAAATAAGGAATGGAGAAATAAAACCTTTAAGACTTCAAAAGAATTAAACGTCAGTTGAGAAGGTCAAATAAAAATAATCAAAACCTCAAAAACATAAAACAGAACAAAAAGCCACAAAAACTCATGAAACAATAACCTAAAATTCAAAAACTGTAATTTAGAGATCTATAAGTATAACTATGGTGGAGAATTTCTCATATTTGTATTTCTAAGCAAAATACTTTACATGAGAAATTCATTTTTGCCTTTGTAGTAATAATTAAATAAATGAGGGTTTATATCCCTCTAAGATATTGAAAAACTTTTCAGTGATATCACTTTAAATTTGATCATGTGACAAATCTTTGGCAGGAGTGGACTCTGGGCATGCATTGACTTGACACCAGGTCTTTGCTGTTCTTGTTTTGTTATGAGACAGGGTTTCTCTATGTAGCCCTGGCTGTCCTGGAACTCACTCTGTAGACCAGACTGGCCTCGAACTCACAGAGATCTGCCTAACTCTGCCTTCTGAGTACTGGACTTAAAGACGTGTGCCACCAGTCCAGGCTCTGACACAAGTTCTGAATAGCTAAAATAAAGGGAGGGCTACCTGAGAAGAAAGAGTTAAATTGAAAACTTGCCGTTTCTCACAAAAAGTCAGGATCATATACGTAAGGCCGAACTTTCCACAGACAAAAGGCCTATATCTGGAGAGTAAAACAACTCATTATAAAACAGAAAAATAATTAATGAAAAGAAATGAATTCATTTTCTGAAAATACTTTTCAACTTAATTGGTAAAGAATCCTGCATCAGGCAATAAATCTAAAGAGCTTGTATACACCCGGTATCAGCATTATTTTAGTCAAATAAATGTGATTCTAAAGAGGAAAATTAATTAAAATACTAAAATCTCAACCAAAGTCACCTCGGTTATGCCAAAGGAGGGATGCTTTCCCAAGTGACAGCAAGGCTTGTTGGCATGACGAGGTCTGCTTCAAAAAGTGGTTGCCACCCTCCAGTCCGCCCTCTCTCCCGCTGCCACCCCGTCCAGCCTTGGGGTCAACCCTGTCATCTCCTCATCTCGCTTTCTAGTCTTTACTTTCTTTACTCTGGAGTTCTCTGCCCTGGGTAATTACCCAAGGTGACTCAAGGTGCTCGATGCGCCTGTTCCTCTCCACCATTGTTCTGTGTCTGCATCCGCAAAGCTCTACAGTAAACTTGGAACTGTCTTTTTCCCCTAAGATCCCATCTGCGCTTGTGCTTGCCCGCCCGTTCAAGCTGTGAGCAGCACACACACCTTCCGGGAACACGTCAGTGAGTCCTCAGCCTACAATGGCAGAAATAGAAGGTCAGAGAAAGAGAGGGCTAGAGAAATGGCTTAGTGGGTGAAGCACTTGCCATGCAAGCAAGGACCCGAGTTCCAGTCTCCTGAATCACTGGTCCAGAGGATCAGAATCTCCAACCCAAATGGCAGGTAGCATGGCAGGAAGCAAGGCAGAAAGCGTCTTGGAAAAGCTTCTCCACCCTCAGTATCTGACTCACTTATACCCTAAATATAAATTTGTTATTCAAGAAGGTATTTACTGTTGACCTATCTAACACCAACAAATACTAATTTGCCTGGAATAGAAAATACGGTTTTTAATTTTTAAATATCTCATAGAAAAATGAAAGTATTATATCAACTAATTTCTCTTAAGGTTTTTTTAATAGAGAAAATTAAAATAAAAATGGCAAAATTTGGGAGTTCTATATGATATAAGACAAAATCAAGAATTCTTTATGAATAGAGAGAAATTTCAGAGATAAAAATGTGACACACACTCTAGAAAAACCGCCAAGGAGCCTCCTTAGGCCACATCTCAAAAAAAAAAAAAGTCTAGCTAACAAATACCCAGTGTTTCCAGCAAGCAAATCAACATAAATTAAAACAGTATTGTCATACTTTATTCTCAAATTTGAAAATATTTAGAAAAAAACATGAAACACAGTGACTAAGATGAAATGAACTGAAAAGTCTTGTGTTCTGTTTGCTGGTAGAAGTATAATTTGTACAGACTTTGTGGAGTGATGGCCCCCAAATCCCTACTCATTTGTTGGAAAATGTCACCAAATCTTAAGCACTGTGTGCATGGCGCACAGACTCCGACAGCTCTGGTATAATTATATGTTATGTGTGCTAATCATCATTTTATGTGTTCTGCACACACACGGAGTTACTTTCTCTGTTGTTTCTTTATTAGTATAAAAGGGATCCGAAGCCCATAGAGTGGAACTGACATGCCCCGCTTGCAACAGCTGAGAACTGATCACTGACCATTAATGTTCTCCGGGGTATATTTTACTTTTCTATTTCATAGGTTAAAAGGGACACAAGAAAAGGATCCAGAGGTTGCTGAAAGTCCCTTTATCAATTGCTTTTCTCACTGCTGTGAAAAAAATAGTTGATAAAAGCAACTTGTGAAAGAAAGGGTTGATCTGGTTCGTGGTTTGAGCAGAAGTAGTCTGTCACAGCAGGGATGGTGGTGGGAGTGGGAACGAGGTGGACAGACCACGGGAAAGACAGACTAGGCTTAATCAGATGCCCACTGGTAAGAAAGTTAGCAAAAACCCTGCACAGTGGATTCAGCTCCCTCTGTGGGATGCAGCCTACACTATGAAGCCAACAAGCGAGTGGGATGCAGAGGGGACATTCACACGGGGAATGTGAAAAAAATAGACTACAAGAAGTAATGTACAGAAATGGTGGAGGGCCTAGTGCTGCTATAGAAATAAGGTGGGCCTGTTGCTTCTTGGAAACTGTCAGTGGTAAGCTGCTTGACAGCTTCCAGGTTTTAGCCGACTGTGCAGCGTGGAAACATGTCAGCAGGGGACTTTGTCAGGCTGAGCTTCCATCAGGACGTGTCGGAGAGAGGAAGGTAGTGAAGAACAAGTTTTTATATAAAATTTGGCTGTGGGATGATGAACTGGCTCAGTGGAAGAAGGCACTTGTCACTAAGCCTGAGGCCCTGACTGAGTCCCGGGACATGCATGGTGGAAGGTGAGAATAACCTCTAGGTGTTGATGTCAACATGTGCACTGTGGCCTGCGTGCTCATACAAATATACCCACAATAAACAAATGCAACTAAAAAATTGGGGCTAGGTCTATCCATAAAACTTCTCAAGAAGGGAGTCAAGGCTTGGGATCATTGATAAACAAGGTGGAATGAGGAAAGGGCTCAAGGAGATGCTCGCATCTATGTGATGACTCTGGTCACAAATATTTCAAGAGAGGAAAGCTTTTCCTGCCATGTTTGCTGTCTTAACCTCTTGGGGACCAAGGCCTCTGTTCGGCTTTCTAGTTAAATCTGCTGTAACATTTCCAAATGTTGAAAAGTGCTCTTTCTACTCACATGGGTTTTGGTGTGAGATTTGTCAGTGAGGTGTGTGGGTGTATTCTCTTCTAATCCTTCTTCATGGCTAGCTGCACTGTGAAAAATTGATTCCCCGATTTGCCAGGCAAATGGCTGGGGCTACAACCCCCCTCCACCTTGAGATAATTAGGTTTAATCACCAATTTTACAATAAATCATGGCTCTGTGAACTTGAGCTAGTCCCAAAGAGTAAAGTTTTGCATGGTAAAATATGCAAAATGGTCAGATACATATTTGTGCATGGATATAGATATTTTATATATGTATGATTTAAATTTGCATGTATGCATATGTGTATGGCCTTCAAAAGGCATTTAGGAAATATTCACAGGTCATGACTACTATGACCTAGTCCTTAGAGGAAAAGGAGAAGATGGACTTCTCAGTGGACCTATGCACTAGAAGCTGTGTGCTTTGTAGACTTACTGCTTTTATCCTAGGTAGATAGACACAGGATTTAGCACATTACATGGAAATTTTCTTGTTATTTTTTCTTCTTATTTCTGTGTTTTGAAGCAGAGTATAGCTATATGGCATAGGCTAGCCTCATACTTACAATGTAACCTGGACTGGCTTTGAACTCATAATTCTTCTGTCTTAGCTTCCCAAGCTTTGTGTTTCACATTCCTGTGAATGTGTCATTACAGTGTGTGTTCCTTATTCTTGTTGTTTGTCACTGGGCAAAAACACGTATATTCAATGTATTTGGGGGGATAAAGTGTGAAAAACATTTTGTTATTCCAAATCAAAACAAAGGAAAGTGTAAGGTAAGACGGACCCTACTCAGTAGTCTCTCTTACCTGTGTGAGTGTTGGTGTCATTGAGCCCAACACAAGGCAGAGGGTATGTGGGCCTGGGGATTGTCCTCACTGTAGGCTTTTAGAATGTACTTCTCCCGGACACCTTTAGCCACAGCGGGTTCATCCCAGGCCACCTCAATGCTATATCCATTTATGCTCTGGGCTCTTGAGGGAGTTGGCACCCTCTGTGGAGCTAGGAAAGAAGAAAGAGGAAAGGGAGAGCTAGCGCCGGGCTGGGGAGATGACGGTTCCTATTCTTCACTTTTAATGGCAGCCGTAAATCAGACTCGACCATTAGCATAAATACAATTTATTAGAGTTGTAACTTTTCAGCATTGATTTAATATGACTGCACATCTTGAGCCATTCAGTTTAAGCTATATTTCACAACCATCAAAACTCCATCGACGTAACGTTCTTTGGAGTTGAGACCAGGTTTTCTGAAAACATTGAATGTACCCGACGTGTTTAAGAGACACTCATCAGGAAGGAGGCGCTTGGTAGGCAAGTAACAAGGTGAAGCAATATAATGGTGGACCACTTTGGAGAAAGGCAATTAGGCTGTTATTACACACGGTGAGCTGACACTTTTACACCTCCCATGTAGGCAAGAAAAGGGGGAAAAAATCACCCCCATGATTGTGTATGATACTTGAATGGCTGTTTCCAAATCCGATTGTTTTTTAAGTGGTGTTCAAAAAACACAGCTCCAGCAGGTATGATATATAGGGCACACTTTTAATTGCATTTGGGGGGGGGTTAAGGGAGTTAGTGCCTGGATGGTTTTCAAAATCAGTTTTAGGGACAGTCTCTTCAGTATCTCTCAGAACAAAATGCGAACACTTGGAGGAAGTATAAAAGACCTCGCAAGCTGAGTCCCAATTTCAAAAATCCGTAATCTTAACTATTTATTAGATATTTACACAGCTCTGATCAGTAACAACTTCATCACAGCTGACTGCACTGGGGACACAAAGAAAGAAGCCAAGAAAGTGTGTGGCAGGATGATGGATGAGAGTCTGCTCTAACTGCGCCTGGGCTTCTGAGCCCCATCAATGAATGGTGAAGACAGCGGAAGACAGCAGGGTTTCCCACATCAAATAGTCTCCTCCCTGACTTTACCGTTCAGACCAATGCAGCAGGACAGCTTGAAGGGAAACAAAGTGAACATTAAGGATGAGAGGAGACACAGAGAATAGCACTCTCTGTGCACTTAAGACACTACAGGTATCTACAGAAAACAGGACACAGAACCAAGTTGCCAGGAAAGAGACAGTGGAGAGATGCTGATTTTATTAGCTCTGCAATGTGGCGCAGGGCAAAGCTGGCACTGTCTACCAGATGGTCTTCTCATAAGGGACAAAGCAAAACCAACTCAAAAATAATTAAATAGTGCAGTTATTGTCTGGCCCTCGGGAGCTGCGTGGTGTTGTGGCCGGATTGCAAATGTGAATTGATGACATAGGATGCAGTGGTCAGATCATGGCTGTGCCTTCCGAGCTCCACAGTGGGTCAAGCTGGAGAGTAAGCTAAGTCCATACTTTCTAGACACCCACTAAACTGTCTAAAAGCAGGCTTTTAGAGCATATTTGCTAAGAACCTGGTGGATTATTAAACAGAGATAGAAACATGCCAGTTCCTAATGGCTATTTTCTTCTGAGCTTCCTGCCTATTTTGAGCTTGAGGGGAGTTTTAAGGGGGTGTTCACCTCCATCTTGTGTATAAGTTACTTAAGTCATCTTAGGATATTCTCCCATCATCCTCCCTGGAAAGTTTATAGGCAGCGAGCCTTGAAAGTTATTGTTAGCGATATATCTCCAGTATTTCACATCCTTAAAATGAAGGTCCCTTTAAGGGTACCTTGGACAGTAACCATTATTGCGAAATATAAAATAACGCCATGGTGGAAAGCCTGTTTCTGACCAACTGTTACCGGCTGGAGAAACTGTTTTCAGGGACAACAGCCAGCATTATGTGCTAGACTCCCTGACACATATTAGTCTGCTTTGAGGGAATACTACTGTCTACCAAACTCTTCACCACCAATAGTTCCCAGCCATGCTTCCCCAGGGAAGACTGTGCCACCACAGCCATGAGTACCAACACCTGTTGCTCAGCTGTCTGAGATCTGCTCTAACATGTCTCCTCATTGCTCCTCTCCTGAGGTGAAGCCATTAAACTAACATGAAACTTCTTGCCCTGGAGGTCCATCCTACGATGTCATTGCTTGCCCCCATGACAAATGTCTTCTAGGACATGACAAAGAGGTGCACCCGATTCTAACCAAGCAGGGATTTTGAAAGCACTGTCTGTGAGGCTCAAGATGATACCTTCCACCTAATGATACCCTCATGTCTGTCTTCTGCCTTTTGGGATACAGACAACTGGCAGAGGCTTCTCACTCTGCAACAGGATGGTGGCACCTATTAAATTCGTAAGTACCTCACTTTCCTTTCTCTGCATCTAAAGGGGTAAGAAAAAAGCCTTAGCAGGCATTTGGTTAACTCTTACAAACTCAAATGCAGTGGTATACTATATTTTTCCACAGCTATTTTCAAACCCAAATGGTGTTGCTTCAGGACACAGTGTTTACAGGCACATGCAAACACATATGTATGCACAGTTACATTAAAAAATCAGCAGATATTACCTGTGCCTGTTGTACGTCCCTGACTCCAATCGCTAGACACAGAACCTCCTTCATGGAAGGCTATGAACCTATACAGGTATTCTTAAAGGGAAACAAGTAGAAAGTGGAAAACCAGCTTCCTACAGACTCACAGTAGGCTGTCAGCTAAGGAAAAGAAAGCATTTCATTTAGAGACCTCCGCATTAGCTGTAAAGGGTTGGAGCCTGCTCTCATAAACACTCTGCCGGCTTCCCCAGTAAACCAGGATGGAGTCATTTCCCCCACAGTTAACAGCACTGTCACTTGACGGGCATCCGTCCTGATTCACTGTGACAGCACGGCTGGACACAGATGCCAAGTTAACGACAGCACCCGTGCAAATGCGACTGCCTTCATGCAACCGCGGAACCCGTGCAAACAGAAAGGGATTCGTGTCACGGGAAGGGCTTGGGTCATTAATGACCAACTGTTTGTGTACTCTGCAGCTCTACCTCTTGGGGGAGGGTTTCGTTAGGGACAAGGATGAAACTTTCAAGCCTTGTTTGAGAAGTCTTTATGGCTCTTACTTATCATCCGACTTAACAGTTGCAGAGACGTATTTATAGAAATCATTTTGAAGAGCTGCATATGCATAGATAACGATGATCCTGCCTTGACACTGACACAGAATGTCCTCTGCCTATGCCGGCCTACAGTTTCTAAGTTCCTTCAGCCAGAAAGTAAGATTTAAACATTCACCACAGGCTAGAGAGGAGTCTCCATGTGCTCAGTCAGCACTGGAAAGTTGTTAGTATGAGTCAGTCGTCACCCTTGGATCTGTATGGCGTGGGAAGAAGAGAGTGAGGATTTTATGTTGGGCAGCAGCAGAGAGATCACTGTTTCTCGTGTACTGGGATCCCCAGACACCCACATGAGCTGTATGATTCTTATTTTACACATCTGGAATGAGGTCTTGCTAACCCCCAGAAAAGGGCAAGGGTACTATGCTCTGCCATTTTTCTGGGCCCTGTCATCCTGACTATACACTGTGAATGTGCACTGGGTTCACACTCACACTGGCAAAGCATGCCAGTCAGTGTCAGCCACACGCACCCCAGAAACGTCACAGAATGTATGTTCTACAGGTTGAGCTTGAAACACTGACTGCCACCGCCAGAGCATGTGAACAAATGCATTTCTAGGTTTCACTGTGTGTTTACTAGAGAAGGAACATAGACAAACATCTGGTCAACAAAGCGATGGCAGTTTCTCTGAAAATGCATGGACAGGCAGAGGGAGCTCAGTTCCACAAAGTCTGGGAAGACAATGCCCAGAAATATGCACCAGGTTAGGATGATTGAGGCCGAGCCTGGACTGCAGTAGGAATCCCCGCCCCCCCCTCACACAGACATTCACCTTCTTTCTGTACCATGCACTGTCAGATTTGCAAGGTCCAGGTACACTATGAGTGTTCCTAAAGATTAAAATGGCCAAACTGCTTTCTTCAGTGCTTAGCTGATTTCTGATTATTTTTTTCTATCATGTTAAGTTACAGACTACTTCCCGTTAAGCACCTTTGGTATTATTCCAATCCCTTCAGGACTGACTAATCAATACTGCCAGTCTAGCTTCAATACATGGAAGACAATTCAGTTGGTTGGGCTGAACTGGAAGCATTGAGGCTAAGTATACAACGTGTTTGCTGGAAAATTCAGAACCAAAGTATTCAGTTATCACAGCAGTCACTTTTCTGATGACCTGCGAGGATCGGCTCACCGCTCTGCACCCAATCTTCCCTCCCCATTAAAGGAGGGCAAAGGAAAGGCCGCTTTCACGGTGTCTATGCTGCTCTGAGAAGTCAACACTATTCCAGGGCTCCTGGTTGTCAAAGCCAAGCTCTAGAGGTGGGATGGGGATGTGTCTGCATGGCTGTTGGTTCACAATGCCACTGAGAGGTCCACGTGGAATGGTCCACTCAAAGGTCACAAGGCCTCTGGGGCGGGGCGGGGAGGGGGGTTCCGACCAGTTAAATGCTTCCTTTGCAGTTCTGAGGACCAAAATTCTAGCCTCGGAAACCAATTATGAATGCTGTGCATTATCAGAACTTGATGGTGAGACCCAACTGCTGAAGAGACCACAGGCTTGGATCACAGTCCTTGCTCCTGAGTTTTCATAGTGCTGAAAGATGCGATGTACGTTTGTAGTGGGGAAAAGTCACCCACCATCTCTCCAAGCTGTGAACTTTGCAAGCTATAATAGTGACAGACTGGGCAAGTCATGTTGATGGCTACAACAGTGGCATGATTATTATGGGAACAGCCAATTGTTTTGTTATTGGATTTAAGACCAGTTACAGAGGAGGAAATGCATGCCTGGTACTACAAGCCTGGCCCAGAACCCATGGCTAGGAAGAACACAGGCCCAAAGTATGAATCTACTACTACTATTTTGCTGATATATATGTAGCATCCAATTTTTCTTTAAATTTATGATTCTGCCCATATATTAATCCAGCTCCAATATCTCAGCAGAGAAACTTCTTTGTGTGGTATTAATGTTGAAATTCACAACCAGTCAAAGCACAAAGGAAAAAATGGCTATGGAAGGCTCAGCCATAATTGGGACCTTCATATCATACTCTTTACCCATGGGTCGGGGAGCATCATGGAAGGAGGGGTGGGAAGACTGTAAGGGCAAGAGGTCAGGGAGGACCACAGAAAACATTCTGAACAGGAGAGCACAGGACCAACGTATGCACGAACTCTAACAGATGTGTTTACCTGCAAAAGACCTGTACAAGGTCAAGCTGGTGCACACTCTAACAAGGAGCAAGGCTCCCGTGTCTCCACCTCTAGCTGAGCAGCCGTTGACAAGATGGCCAAGAGATGGAAAATCAACTTCCTTTAGGGGAATAGTACCTGCTTGGTAGACTGTTCTCCAGTAAATGGATTCTTACCATCTCTGTATAGGCTGCACAAATTGGACTTAGTGAATTATTAAAATAAAATAAAAGATGGCAAAAGACTCCAAGGTGGAGAATGGATTCCCAGGTGCTAGAGGACAGGAATTGGTGTCAAAATGATCAAAATACATTGGGTCCATGTATAAATTTTATAAAGATTGAATATAAATGTTATATTACAAATGTTTGAATGCTGGACATTTCTGGTAATGTTTGTAACCCCAGTGTTGGGGAGGGGAGACAGCAGATCCCTGGTGTTTTTGGTCAGCCAATCTTGCCAATCAGAGAGACCCAGGCAAGGAAGATCTCTGACCCCAAAATAAACAAATAGATAGTTATACAGTACCAAAGGAACAAAAGCAAAAGTTGAATTCTGGCCACCATATGCAAAGGCATATACATCACAGGCAACACAATGTGTACCTGGACATACATGTACACACACAAACATATATATACATTGAAACTGGTGGTAAGTGAAAGTAGCAAGTTCATTGCGTTTCACTAAAATTTTCACAATTTGTTAAAAAAATCTAATGACTTGGGAATCAATCATAGATTTTTAATGTATGGGAAGGCCACAGATATGGTAACTGCCTGTTATTTTGGCACATCAGAGGAGTCTAGAGGTTTCACAGGCATCAGCCTGCAGGTGGCGCTGATGAGTTCGCCTGTGGGGTCACCTTGGTGGTTTCCTTCAGGTGCAATGACACCATAATATGAACTCTGTGTCACCAAATACCCCCAAAGCTATTTTCAAACTCGGATGAATATGACGATAAAAAGCCTAGAAAGGGATTGCTTTAGGCAGGGCTGAAGCCTCTTTCTGCCTTTGTACAAAACAACAAAATTCCCTTGACCCTTCTTCTGCTTTCCCATCACCCAACACTCTGAATATCTAGAAGGTGAGCCAAGTGTCTACGTGGGAGGAGAGCAGCAGCGGGGTGTGTGAGGTGACAGGCATGCAGGGTGGGTTTGCCCAGTTCCTGTCTCCCAGGAATTTTAGGCGGAGCACACACCATGGCGTTGTGCGCCTTGGGCCAGTTCTAGCTGGCCTAGATGGGAGTGCACGTTCTATGTGATGATTCCAAGCAGACAAACTCCCACAACCCATTGAGAGGTGGTACAATGTTAGCAAGCAAAATCCAGAGAACTTGCAAAACAAAGAGGAAACTTGATTTTGTATTTTATTCGGAGGACAGTTACATTGATGGCCAGCAGGGCAAATAGCATGAATATAATCACAAAATAGAGCCTGGGAGAAAGACAGTGTGATTAGGAAGCCCAGAAAAGGATGAAGGCAAACGGGTTAAGGCTATTGAGAGCTCAAAAGGGCTACATTGAGCAAATGTAATTCATTTTACTTAACTGGATGCCTGTAGGCTGTGCCTCTATGTGGTGAATATTCTCTCAGGTGTGTATATATCCAGGTAAAATAGACCTGCATGTCTCAAAGTACCTGAATCAGAAATTTAAGGCATGGGTGTGTATGTGGGGTCTTAGAACCTGAATTTTTTAACACCATTTCACCCCATTTCAGGGCACCTGGAAAGATGCTGCTGATGGTGATGATAATGATGCTGAAGATGATGACGGTGATGAAGAAGCCAATTTCAAATTCTTACTATGGTCCAGCATACTAGGCTTCAATTATTCATCAGTATTGCAAAACTGGTGACATGGATAAAAGCCACGCACCAAAAAAATTATTCTACATATAAATGAACTATCCATCACCATCATAGACTTATAGCTCGTGTAGGTAAAACTGTTCCTTTGGGTCTGCGTGGATGCTTTAAATTTCAGTATCAGCTCATCATTCCATTTATTCACGTCTCCAAGACCATCAGTTGTAATAGGGTTAGGTACACTTCTAAACCTAAGCCTGGATAAGCGGGTTGTTTACCCAACACTGCTCACTCCATTGTAAACAAGACGGAATATTCTCACTCACGGAGGAGTGCCAGATTCTTTCTAATACCAGAACGCCTGGAAATCTAGAGAAGATTCTGCAAGAATGTCATATTTTTAGCAGCTGCTACATCTTAAGTGCCTTGCAAATGTCATTACTGTCTCAGACCCCGGTTATTCATTAACTCCTTGCTGCGCCTCGGCTGAAAGTCTTCGTAGAGCGCTCCATATATTTCCTATTCAGAGTCATTTAAATCTTTATGTACTTACCCAATAGGCAAAGACTGTTTCATGGAAATTTTAACCATTCATGGTGCATAGATTGAAAAAGGTGTAGAGTGCAGAGACCATGCTCTATACGAGAGCATGCTTGGCCACACGCTGGAAGTCTCTGGCTTTCACTCTGCCACAGAGGTGGAGCAACCGCAACCACCAATGAAAAGAACACTGCCCTACAATGAGAGGCCCAACTGTAGCGCCATGCTGCCCACCGCGGACTTACTCTCTTGTATCTACCTTCTAGTCATGTGACCCTGGCAAACGCTGCCCACTGCGGACTTACTCTCTTGTATCTACCTTCTAGTCATGTGACCCTGGCAAACGCTGCCCACCGCAGACTTACTCTCTTGTATCTACCTTCTAGTCATGTGACCCTGGCAAATGCTGCCCACTGCGGACTTACTCTCTTGTATCTATCTACCTTCTAGTCATGTGACCCTGGCAAATGCTGCCCACCGCGGACTTACTCTCTTGTATCTATCTACCTTCTAGTCATGTGACCCTGGCAAATGCTGCCCACCGCGGACTTACTCTCTAGTATCTACCTTTTAGTCATATGATCTCAGGCAAATGATGCTCTTACCTATTGCTCACCTTCCTCATTCATCAAGCCAAGTTGGTCGTGTATTACCAGGCCTCCATCATAGGCTCCTTGTGAAGAACTCACAGTGTCTCACGTGAAGTACGCAAGATGTACTGCACACAGGTATTTTTAGCCTTTCTCTTTCTCTGAATCAGGGGTCTCGCCATATAGCCCAAGAGGGCACCAAAATTTCCATCCTCGTGCCTCAGTCTTTCCAGTGCTAACATGATCAGCTACCTTTTAGAGTGTTTTTTTTTTCTAGTTAAATACAAAAAACATGAGGTGGGATTTTTTTTTCTTGTTTTGTTTTTGCTGGGCCAAGTGTTTAACTTCTTTCCTTTTTCTGATGGTTACTGATAATCAAAACTCTCTAAATGTTTACAAATATATTTGAAATTCAACCAAACTCACTGTTTCATGTTATTGTTTTCTGCCTAAAAATTCTACTGAAAAGACATGGAGATAGTGAGCTCAGAGGTTTAAAAAGACGAAATCGCAGTATTTTCCTGATTGTTCACACACTTATACACACTTCTCTTGTTCACTTTCACGAAGAGATAATGATCAATAGTCAAAAATCCTGAACCACATACATTTTCAAAGAAAATATGCAAGTAACACATATAAAAGTGATGTGTGTGTGACAATTGTATTTGCTGAAGACGTGTAGGAATAAATATGTTGAATCTAAGTAGTGAGGGGGCACACTCTTAGGAACAACATAGAAAACTGTGTGGGGCTGTCTGAGTGGTTAAGAGCCCTGGCTGCTCTTGCAGAGGACCTGGGTTCAGTTCCCAGCATCTGCATGGTGTCTCTCAACCCACTGTAACTCCAGTTCCAGGGGATCCAATGCCCCCTTCTGGCTTTTACGGGAACTGCATCATGTGATGTACATAAATACACTCAGGCGAGCTACAAACAAAATAGAAATAACAGCTCTTTAAAACATGTCTTTTTTTTAAAAAAAAATCTATTTAAGAGATGCCAGATGTCCAGTGTTTTTTTTTTTTTTTTGGTAAGAAGAGGAGGGAGGGCTAGCAAGTACACTTTTAATACAAGTCTGCTGCCATATTTGAACACGCAGCACCGCTGAAGCCAGCTGGGACACGACCATGTCCAGTGGTGGTGCCTCTGGCAGGGATTTTACCTTGCTTCAGAGTCCCAGGGCTGTAGGAGTCCCGCAGCTCCTGTGGGATCCCACCCACATAGACAGGGGAATCCACCCGCAGAGTCTGGGCTGCAGCCTGCAAGGCTGGCTCCAGGAGCTCAATCATGCCAGCTGCCACCACGGAGCCTTCCTTTTGATAAGACTATATTCCAGTCTCCACTACAACAGGCTGGTCCCCACCAGGGATCCACTTGTGTGAAGATAAGACTGGATTTTAAGGGGAATCTCAGCAGCCTACTCCTCGGCTCCATCTGTATATTATATTAAAAAAAAAAAACACATCAAAAAGCGGCAGCAAGGCAGCTTAGAGAAGAGCAGAAGGTCGGTTTCCTGAGGAAAAGCACAGCGCTCCCCTGAAGGCACTCAATAAGCCCTTCTACTTTGTCCTATGCAGGACTGAAGTAATGGATAATGAAATACTCTGCAAGCTTACAATTGGCATGAAGAATGTGGTATTGAGTCAAACGAATTCATACCCAGTAATGATTATTCTACACTGTATGCTGTTGTGGAGGCATCAGCGTTTTGTCTAACGTAGTTAACAGATTAAATCCTACTCCAAATGACTGGCGAACTGAAGAGGAGAACACTATGAACTATGACTCCATCCCGGAGTTCTTAGAAAATGAGAAAATACGACTGCATGTATCAATTTAATTTGGGGGAAAAATTTGACAAGACAATAAGAAAATGAAATGTCAAGCTTGATGAAGCTTGTTTTAAATGGTTAGTGAACTCAATTTCAAATTTGTAAGATATATTTTGATTCAGTGTTTCAGTTTTATTCTGAGTCTCTAGCATAATTGCCTCCATGTGTATTCTTTTAGATTAATGCACCATTTTCTAATGTCAGCATATTTTACCCAAATTTTCAGTGTGAGGGAAAATATTCATATGTTTTCCCTTAAAATGCTACATGATAATTATTTTACCTACCATTTTTTTAAATTTTGTTTTAGGTGTGAAATCAGCTGCCGTACTTGTTGAAAGTTTGAGCTCAGCATGTTAAATAAATAAATTAAATCTTGCCGGGAGAAGAATATGTCTCCTATGTAGACGTCCTGATACTGCATCTCCAGCAAGCAAACATTGCCCTTCATTCAGTTAGCATGAAGACCAACAGCTCCTGAAAATCCCACAGATGGCAAAGGAGCATTCTGGGGGCACTCCTGTAGCCAAGACAGTGATGGAATACCACATGAACAGCGGACATGTGAGCCACTCACTTCCCAAGAGTCAAGGAAGATTTAGAGGAGCTGTGGTAATGGTTCCACGGATAAACCACTTGCCACACAAGGGTAAGGCTCAGACTTGGGATCCCTGACCAGGTAGCAGACAAATCCCATAACTGGGGAGGAAAAGACCAAGGCTTTCTGGAGCAAACTGGATATTTGGACTGACTAAACTGATAAACTTTGGAGTGAGCAGTAAATACAGTGGAGAGTAAATCTAGAAAGAAATTTGACATCAAACTTGGGATACCATATGCATACATACATGTGAGTACTCATACAAGTACACCCACATACATGTTCACGCCCACACATGTAAGCATACATTCACACATAGGTGAATAACACACACACACACACACGCGCGCGCGCGCGTGCACAATTTAGAGTAATATAAGGTGCATGGTCCCTTCTAAGCAGGGGGTAGATATGTGCAAGACAGAGTACATCAGGTTTAAAGAGAGGTTACAATTCAGGAGAGACACAGGAGTGGGAGGCAGGGAGAGCATCGCTCAGACTGTAGACATAGATTTTGGATGATTTGGAATGACATGGGAAAGTTCATCTTTCCTTTGTCTGACACCAAAGGCTACGGTTTGTACTGACTCATTTTATATCAAGTTCATCTTCTTGGGCATAGGAAGCATTCGTCAGAAACTGGGATCAATAAAACATTGAAAGCCCTTACAATGAGCACAATAACAATGGCGACCAGGGAGTCTCTAAGAAGTATTTCCTAGAGCAACGCACGAGAGCACGGTGGCCAGTACTGAATGCACTAGGTACCAATAGGTGAAGTATCCACACTGGGAAACGGCCATGTGCTGCTTGACTATACCCAGAAGCTGGCTAGGGAAGCAGGGTTGTCCCACCCATTTCTGATGCAAGCATGTTTGTCTCCAAGTGTCATCAGAACTCTTGTCTGAGGACAGGTTGGGCTGCCCAACTCTGTGACAAGGTCAGGAGTGAAATCAGCATGTCCTTCAGCAGCAGAAGATGAACTATTATTCCCAGTAGAGGCTACTATTGCTCATCCCATGATAGAAAGGCACCTGCAGTGGGAAGGAGAGGCCAGAAGTTGAGTGTAGGAAGCTTATCCATGCAGAAAAGGCTTAATTGAGAACCCTAGGTGATCTCCTCAATTTCCCCAATCAGTCTCTGCAGGCCGGCCTGAGTACCAACTTTGATAAGTTTACCTTTGTACTCTTCTTTGCTCTTTAACTAGAAGTCTTGCCTCAGGGACATCCTGCTCTGAGCAGGCCTCACTGGAACTCTGGTTGAAGACCTCAATGGGACTTTGCCAGGTGATTTCTGTCAGGAGTTGTCAAGCACTCAATTTGAAAGTGTTACTGTCTGTCTGTCTTTCTGCTACTTGCTATTCATCCTTTTACTTGTTATGTACTTAATAAACTCCCTCATTT
This sequence comes from Alexandromys fortis, assembly GCF_014885135.2. Classification (NCBI taxonomy): domain Eukaryota; kingdom Metazoa; phylum Chordata; class Mammalia; order Rodentia; family Cricetidae; genus Alexandromys; species Alexandromys fortis. The sequence goes on along the minus strand of NW_026067942.1, from coordinate 3,800,092 downwards.
GAAACCCAAAGCATATCTATGGTAGTTCATCCAGCAGACTGTATAGAAGTGTGAAACACCAAGGACCTGTTACTATTGATGTGATTGCACCAAATCACCTGGGAGACAAGCAGACAGCGCTGTGTGTGCAGGTGGAAGCATGTCCAGGGCTGATCATGAGTGCTCTGACCTTGTCCATGGTTTAACCCACTGGGTTAAAAGTCTGAACTGAGAGGCTGGAGAGAGGGCTTAAAGGTTCAGAGCATCTGTTGCTCTTGCAGAAGACCTGGGTTCAACTCCCAGTACCTACATGGTGGCTCAGAAACATCATTTACTTCAGTTCCTGGGTGTATTTTTTACCTCTTCTTGGTTCTGGGTGCTTGCATACATGTGGTGCACAGACGTACATGCAGGCAAATACCTGTGGTGCATAGACATGCATGCAGGCAAAGTACATAAAATAAATATAAAAATAAAATACATGCACATAAATAAAAATAACATAAAAAACCAGAGCAGACTATGGGCTAGTTTTAGGATGTGTGTTGTTGGGAGTAAGTGTTTCTGAAGGGCACCTGTTTCCCTAGCCCATCCCTGTTTTCCCTCTGTCAAAACCCCAACACTCCCCTATGCTTCATGTAACAGAAGCTTCTGGAGCCTGCTCCTATCATCACTGATTTTACTGAAAATGCCAAGGACTACAGAGTTAAATATCTGAACACATCAGCTAAAATAGGTCCTTTCCTTTGGATCCTGTCAGGTGTTTGGTCAAACTGACACAAACACAAAGACTAGGACATCTCTGATCCTTTTGGTGTGACCAATGGGAGAAGGTTCACCTTTATCACCATAAGAACAGCGAATGCAAAAGCAGGCTTGCCAGAAGGGGCTCACGCTGTCAATGACACTGAGTTCAAAACATTCAGAGACCACCAGGAGAAATGTTCTGGAAGAGGTAACAAATGCACACATGTGGATTTGGGATAGGACAGTGAAGTGCAGAAAGAACTCATAGCTGCTGTGACAGCTCCCCAGCACTTCACTAAGTTAGCAATAGCATCTGATTGAAGACCCCAGCAGATGCAAAGCTGGTATATAATCTCAGTGCCCTCAGGGAAACAGCTCACACCAATCTGATTCACCATAGCAGAGACGTTGAAATAACCGATGTGCTATTGGTGAGAGGCATAGTATGCAGCCCTGCAAAATGGAACACTTCCTTGGAAAATACAAAAAATCTAGACTACTGTGAACAAATACAAATTCCTTATAGTATATTACATATCAGTTTCATAAATCCCCAAGTTTGTAGCACTCATTCACATGTTAGTCAAACTATAAAAGGCAAACCAATAAAAAACTCAAAATTATCATTACATATTGATTCTGGTTAGAGTTGGGGAAATAGAATAGAAGCCATAAAAGGATGATAATTGAGTCCTCAGATGGAATGGTGCTCATTAGCATTCATCGTATTGTGCTTTATCAGACACTGAACGAAATGCATACAAGTACATTTTGAATCTATATCAAAAGATAATGAAGAGGTATTTTTCATGTATCAAGAAACTAAATTGGATTTTCTTAATTCTTAACATCTGCTCTGTTTTGTTCAATTCACAACGCTTATAGTACTAATTGTCAGTTTAACAAATTGTCTTAACCCTATAAGATACTTCACAGACCTATAAAAAATAAAGACTACTTGAGGAAAAAATGAAAATAAAAGTGAATTTTACAAATCCAATTGTGTCTAGTGCTAACATACAATTTATCTCTTTCAAGCTGGGCCTGATAATTTAAAAACAAATGTAATTAAATTCATTAATGTACAGCAAGAAAATCTGGTCCCTCTTTGTTATGAATGAAAATGAGCAATCCATTTAGTTGGTTAGTTTGAAACTTCAGGGGAATCTTAAAGTCCTTTCCAGCATGAAATGAATCTGATGGAAACTCCAGGAATCCTTCAAGATAAGAGCATATGCAGGCTCCCATCAACATACTGCAGGCACTGTAAGAGTATGGTGAGCATCTGGGAATAGTACCAACTTTGTTTAGAAATCCCACAAAAGAGTAGACAGATCAGGGTTATGACATCCCTTCTGCTGTCTGGTGGAGGCTGTGAGATGAAAATCACATCCCTTTGAAGAGGAAACAGAGTGCTCCCTCAACCACACACTCATGAACATCCCACATGCTGAGCACCCTGCCGGAGCAGTGACCAGACTCTGGGCTAAGACAGGCTAGGACTGCCATCTTCAGTGGAAAATGGACAACATCACTGCTGCTGTGTTCTGTTCTAAACACAGTCCAAGCACTTTATAGCCAGTCAACTTAAAGAGATGGTACGTTGTTGTAAGGAGGCTGCTTGTTTGTTTCCCAGCCACCCGGCAGCTCAGACCCAAAATAATCACACAGAAACTATATTATTTACAACACTGTTTGGCCCATTAACTCTAGCTTCTTATTGGCTAACACTTATATCTTAATTTAACCCTTCTCCATTAATCTGTATATTGCCATGAGGCTGTGGCTTACTGGGTAAAGTTCCAGCATCTGTCTCCGGCAGGGCTACATGGCTTCTCTCTAACTCCTCCTTTTTCTCCCAGTATTCAGCTTAGTTTTACCCACCTAAGTCCTACCTTGCTGTAGGCCAAGCCAGTTTCTTTATTCATTAACCAATAAAAGCAACACATAGACAGAAGGGTCTCCCACACCAGTGGAAGGCTTAGGATTGTGTTTATTGAGGGATAGTCTACACTGGTCATGCCACACTGTTCCTTTCCAGGGCCATGCCAGAGGGTGGGATGTACACAGAGATGGGTGTGAAGGAAGTGACAGGTATGTTTTCTCCAGCCTCTACAGTGATAGCCCTCATAACCCCATTCCCAGTTTTAAAGACAGACACGGCTCAAGTATATAATAAGGGAAATGGGGATGCTAGTCATCCTAACAACAAGAACTCCTTGGTGACCATTTTCACAGTAACCTGCAGGCTGACATCTGCCACTTGATTTATACATGGGCGCTGGGACAGTCACATATAAGCCAAGAACTCTGGGGCCCACCAGAGCTGTCACTCATAAACACATACCATGAATCTTAACAGCTATATTTCATGTTCATACTTTGCAAATGCATGTAGACTTCAACATACACATTTCGGGAATATACTCATTAAAGTAAACTGGATGGATGAGGTAAAGTTAGTCAAAGACAAGAACAAATGCACTCCTGTCATTTGGCTCCTGAATGTCCTCAACTTTTTCAAAAGGGTGTAACAGGAGAACCTTTGGACTGACAAGGAGGCACTAGAAGGGGAGGGTGGCCTCTCCTCCTTTTCTCTTCTGCTCATCAGCAATGAGTGATTTCACAGGGTCACATACTCCCACCTGTATGCTGCCTCCCCTGGACGGTCAGAAGCCACAAGGCTAACCATGCACTGAGACCTGGAAGACTGAGAGCCAAAATTAACCTTTTACCTTCTCACGTCAACATTCCCAGATATTCTGTGATTGCGATAGAAAGTTGATGAATGTATACTCAGGTTGCCTGGTTAAACAAAAAGTACCTTTACCCACTGAGCCATATTGTCAACCTTTTCCCCTGCCTTGTGGTAACTTTAATTAGTTTCATTTTAGAGTATGTTTTTGTTATTGTGTACTAAAAGTAGGGAGTGTGTGTGTGTGTGTGTGTGTGTGTAAACTTGACACAAGTTAGAGAATCCTAAGAGGAGGAATCTCATTTGAGAAAATGCCTTCATAACATTGGCTCATAGACAAGCCTCTTTTCTTGAGTAAATGTGGAAGGACCCGGCACATTTTGGATAGAAGAAGGTGCCAGTTGGTTAGCCACCATATGGGTGCTAAGAATAGAATCCAGGTCCTCTGAAAGAGCAACCAATACTCTTGGTCACTGAGTCTCTCTCCAGCTCCAGCATATTAATCATGGAACTTTTTGGATTGGGTTGGGACCATTTGTCTGTAACCTCTTTTGTGACCCCGATGACTGGTGTATTGACTCTTACAAAATATCCTCGGAATGTCCCTCAGACTTCTGAGAGTCAAATTTTCCATTCATGTATCATTTCCAATGAATTAAAAGTCTTAGAAAAATATTTACACACATCCTGCAATTATACGAACCTCACTTAATTAGTATATGTCAGTGTGGGAAGAGCCTAATGCGTCTCTGGAATAACAAGAACTAGGTATTGACAAAGTAAGTAGAACCACGGAAGGCAGTCTCAAAGGGGAGGGGCCCATAAATTAACATGCGTGTGTAGAAAATGTAAATAATACCCATTCATACTTTTAAGTTCTGCAAATAGATTAGTTTTGAGTACAACATTATTGCAGTTGGTTTTAATTGTCAACTTGATTCAACCTAGAATCTCCGGGTAAGAGTCTCAGTGAGTGACTATCTAGAGTGTCAGGAGCCATTTTCCCAAAGATTATAGCAGGGACTATTGTCCTAAGGATGTTTGCAGGGAGTCCCACACCCAACTATCTTGAGAATTGTTAGCTGAACCCACCTCACATTCCAACTATCTAGAGAATTGTTTGTGGTTGGAATCACAAAAGGAACAATTCCGCTTGCATAGAGAACACTAGGTGTGTCAACTTGTGACCTTTGCTGCCCCTGCAAGGTCCCTTCTTGCCCTTGCCTCGCCCTTGCCCCCATCCCAAGCCAAATTCCTCATTCAAGGGCTATATAAGCCACAACCATTTCACTATTAAAGTGAGACCTTGAAAACAGAATCTTGCTTGGTCTCCTTCCTAGATAGTGCCTCTTCAGACCCTGGAATAACTGGACCTGCTGGGCAGGTTACACTAGAGCAGCCTGGCTTTCAGGCTCATCTGTAGCGGGACAGTCTTGTTTAAGGGATTGATGCTTGATGTGGGAAAACCTAGCCCACTGTGGGCATTGCTGTCCCTGGGTTTGAGTCCTCACTGTGTAAGAGTAGAGAAGGTGAGCCGAGTAATGAGCAGGTAGGGACTCATTCTCCACTCTTGATATAAATGTGACCAACTACTTCAAGTTCCTATAATGACTTTTCTGTGGTGATGGAATTGAACTACAATCTGAACAAACCCTTTCTTCCTTATAGTTGTATTGCTGGGGTCCTTTTTCACAGCCACAGAAAAGAAGCTGAAATATCTACTTCCATGCCCTGTGAAACTGACTGAGCCTCTCTCAGAGAATGGTGTGATCTCCTAGCAGACTACCTACAAAGAGTCTGCTGTAGCCACCCGTCACGGTGCTGCCTTTCAGAGAAGCCAAGGAGTCTGTAGGACAGGAGAAGAGAATTACAGGTTTCTCAGGGCCTGCAGAGCAAAACACATCACAGATCTTTGGCACCCAGCTTCTCTTGCTTCTGCTTTAGCCTCCTTGTCTATCAGGACTCTGATAAGCCAGTTGCTGTAAGCCCACAAGTCGTCAGCAGCCCCGTCCCTTCCTCTACCACACTGACCTCCTTGTTAGTCCTGACATTAATATAAAGTATTTTCATATCCCCAGGGCCTACTGCCCACTGATCCCTTGGTCCTAGCCTCATATCCAATGTTTCTTGACCGGAAAACGATTTCCTTTTAGATATTTTTATGGTTCCTTTCCTGGCCTCACATTTCCCTACTCAAATGTTATTAAAAAGTCCTTCCCCAGTAACCCTGGGTCAAATCTAACACACCTGTCACTGCACAAACCCTTTTATAACAAAGGCCCAATGTCAATTAGCAGTGAGGTTCTAGCAACCGGGCTAGTGAGTGCCATAGGGGGCACCCAGAATGTTCCTCAGCATTCTTACAGGGTAAATTAGGAATGGGTTTCCCATTTCTCTCAGTTTTCCATTGAGGTTAAAGTCTTATCAATATAGGTAGCAGTCACCTATCCCATGTTTACGTTCTCATAACCCTCTACTACTTTATACTTTATTAACTCTGTCCCTACCTCCATCTAAATCATATCCTCTACAAAGCTCTGTTTACTCTTTGTTATCAAAGCACCTAGAACACTAGTAGAACACAGTAGGAGCTCACTAAAATCACCTCCTCTACCCTACATGAATGAATGACAGCCTACATCAGTGGATGAAAATGGACGACAGAGTCAGCTGGAAAGAGAACCACACTCAAATGCAAACACCAGGTATGAGCCTACCCTCTGCAGAAATGAGAGCACTTAATTACATTGCTGAGTCTTTGTTTTTTCATCTCTCTGTGTGGATACCTGCTTTGCTCCTTGCCTTCTGGAGGCAAAGGGGAACATTCATAAGGTAATTAAAGGCCCCTGTGAGGTGTGGGGAATGTAGGAGATGCAGAATGAACACTGGAGACTTTGTTCCCATCTCTGCTTTCCTGGAGTCCTACCTGGATGAGAAGCTTGTGGCCTGCATTTACTAGCAGAAGAGCAAAGAGCAGCTAAGAGACAAATTCCATTGGGAATGGAGAAACCAATTTGAAATTCACATGTGCTGATGTATATGTGAGTGTGCGCTTGCGCACGCATACACACACACACACACACACACACACACACAAGCTCTCACCTGTGTGCTGTCCATCAAGATTGATTTGACCAAAAGCCTGACACAATGTTTCATGCCACTGTCCATCACTGTATTGTTTACCACGGTCAATGGTTGTGGTGACTCCAACAAGTGATCCCTTAAGAGAATGAGTGAGCAAATGAATTAATGAATGCTCACATGGAGGTGCCAGTGACACTATTTTTTAAACCTGTCCACAGTTTTCAGCATTGTGATCCCAACACAAAGCAGCTGCTCTTTTAGAAGGAACTTGACACGCAAGCTGCATCTAGCGATAGCTGCGATTACCCTGTGTACATCTGAAAACCACAACCCCCAAATGGAAGGACCCCTCTTGACACGGACTCTCTGACTAAAGCATTCGCATTTTGGGTATCTATGTTCATATTTTAACATTCATAGAGGACTTGTAAAGAAGAGAAGAATTTAAAACTGAGAAAAGTTGTGAATATATAGCCTAAAGATAAACAAGCATCAGGAAAATTAGCTTCTTGTCACTATTAATTTCATAACATGTACTGTAAAATGGGATGGGAAATGAGTGGTGTTAAAATGGAGTATTTATTGAATGCATGTATGTAATTTGGTTTTCAGTGCTTTGTACTCTAAAGTCTACCACATATACCATGGTGTTATCATAATAGCACAGTGAATGGCAGATACCAAGAGGAAAGAGTAACGAACAGGCAAGGAGAAAGAAGCAATGAAGAGAGAGAGAGAGAGAGAACAAACCGTCCTCCCTTGTGGTGGCTTAGATTAATGCAGACAAATTGTGATAAGTATATACAAGTTTAATGAAAAAATCAGACTCACAACAGGAAGGGAAGGGCAGGCTTCTGGCGCGCAATTTCGCCAGAGGCGAGTCCGCCCCCTTAGGGGCGGGCCTAACCCTACACTTCCTAGCACGTTAGAGTTAACAGCCCATCTAGCACATTAGGACAAACAGCCTGCCTGACATGTTAGAACAAACAGCCAACCTAGCACATTAGAGCCATGGTAACACAGTTTCAATGTATAAGTCAGAATAAATAGAAGAAACTTCATCCCCATTAACCAACATTTAGCAGCAGATCCTTCCAAACATAAGGAAGATAAATTTAATATAAAGTTGATTTACTTGAGAAAGAATCAAATATGAAGTTGATGGAAGTTCTTAGAATCTACAAGCAAGGTTGGTTTCAATAGTCCATACTTTAAAAACCAATCTGCAATCAGGACTGAAGGGATGACTCTGGAGTTAAGAGCACTGACTGCTTTTGCAGAGGACCTGGGTTTGATTCTCTGCACACACACGGCAGTCCACAACCATGTATAACTCCAGTTTGGGGGGAATCCATTCCCCCCTTCTGGCCTCCTTCAGTACTGCACACATGGTATACAGATACATGCAGGCGGACGCCCATACACATAAAATACAAATAAATATTTTTTCAAAAGATTACCTAGAATGTTTTATCAAACTCTTAACAATTTTGTTCAACTGTTTTTCATGAGGGGAAAATCCTGGTAATTCTCTAACGTAATAGATTTAGATGGCACAGCACACGACATTAGACATTAACTCTAGTTTCGTATATGAAATATTTTCTGTTTGCATTTCCCCAAGAATAGAACATGTCCGTTTCATGCATCTCATTGGCTCTTGTCAGACCTCACAATATACTTGGCAACACACATGATGTATAGACTCTCGGGCTACCAGTATTAGAAAACAAACAGCACCAACTACAACAACCAGAAAGAGCTTTTCATTTCCCCCAGCACACGGTTGCTTCTCACATGGACAGAACCCCAGCTCATGTGGACAGTCTGGTCAGCGAGGCACAGGACCACTTCCAAAGTTATCTCTACTCCTAGATCTTCCTTCTTCCTTTCTCTTTTTTCCCCTACATATTCCTTTATTTGTCCCCAACTCTATTTCAACATTTTAATATTTTACAAACACACATTTCATTATCGTAGTTTAATAATTAAAACCAGAACTGGTGTCGTGCCCAATTAATGTGCCCTGGTAGCATGCCCATTAGTTTTTCCATTAGTGAATTCAACAATACTAATGGGATTACTAGCATGGGATGCTAATTGGGTGTGACATAAGAAACTGGCTTACTTCTGAGCATACCCTTGCTAATGATGAAATTAATGAGCATTTTATTAAACGCTGTCTCATCAAAGTGTACTTAGTTAGCGTTAAAATTGTTACAAACGGTTCTGCATTTTAAAGATCAGGTGTCTGAGGCGAGGCTCCGCACATTTTGTTTGGCAATAGTCTGCGGCAGGGATGGTTCTTGTCATCCGAACTCTGCACACCGACTGGATGCAGATCCACTGAGGTATCCTGCAGCGGAGCACACCGCACTTGCCCTCGGTCTTAGAGGAACTTCACAAGGCCTACTCTGATGAGGATGCCAATATCCACATGATAATAATTCTGCAGTCAGGTCCAGTGTTGCACACAAAAAACATCGGGTGTGGCAGTTAGACTCTGTTCAAGATTATTTGCGAGTTTTGTTTTCAAAGGCTCCTTGTCTGTGAAGACAGAATGTTCTGTGTCTTTTCTGTGAATGTCACTGTGTATGGAATACTGAAGGGACCAACTGGGTCAAATTGGGCAATAAAATATCCACTAATCAAACCTGTAAAAAACTGGAGTAGCCAAATCAACAAATAGAATGCTGTATCTATTTTAGAGACTCAAGGGAACTATAGAAATTAAAGCTGCAGTCAATTTCTCAACTTCAACCCCTTTTAAGCTTGATTATTATTATTTTAAAGTGTGTGCATGTGTGCATTCATGTGCATACGTGCATGTGGGTGTGCACATGTATGTGCATGTGTCCATGTGTGCATGTGCATGCATGTGTGTGTGCATGTGTGGGCATTCGTGTGCATGTGTGTGTGCCTGTGTCTGTGTGTGATTGCAGCTGCCTGCAGAGGTATCAGATCTCCCTGGAGCTGGAGTTACAGCTGCCGTCAGTCACCCAGTGCCTCTGATGGGGACTGAACTCAGGTCCCTGTAAGATTTGTGCGCGCTCTTGGCTGCAGAACCCTCTCTCCATTGCTTGTTTTGCTCTTTTAACAACCCCAGCACACACTTCCAATTTTAACTATCATTAAGAACCTTTTATTTCTCCTCCCTAATACTGCATACATAGGAGAGTAACTGAGTTTTAGAGGAATGGCCTCCCCGACATAGGATTTATAGCTCTGCAGGCAATTCGGTTCTCGGGTTTACTAAGACATTTGAAAACTTGAAACATGCAAGAGAATATGAAGTTATTTTGAAATTGTGTTGCAGTGACTCCAAAATTCCTGGAAAACAGCTGGGTGTGGTGGCGCACACCTTTACTCCCAGCACTTAGGAGGCAGAGGCAGGCGGACCTCTGTGAGTTCAAGGCCAGCCTGGTCTACAGAGTAAGTTCTAGGACAGCTATAACAGCTATAGAGAGAAACCCTGTTTTGAAAAACAAGACAAAAAAGAAATAACTACAACAAAAAATTCCTGGAAAATATCCCTTTCAGGATTCAAAATTAAATTCCTGAGAATTGATTGAGGGACAGTCATTTAAAAGTTTCCACCTCAACATATTCCAGGAAAAGTCAAAGTGTTCGGCAAATAAAGCCAGTAAGGACCAGCATGTCACAGGACCACTGAAAGTCAGACATTTCATCTCAGAAAATGGATGGTCCAATTTAACTATGATAGGGTCTTAGTCACAGTTATCCAACACTTAACCAGATAGTCTGTCAAAAGTGTTTATCATACATCTATATATTCCTAAGGATCGGGTTAGAAATAAAGCAGCCCTCACTGGGTATTACTCCGATAAGAAAACACACTAAGCACATAATCACTGGTGTGCTAGAAACAATACTGGGTAACCTTGGATTAATTGACAGAGAAAGGGGAAATATGATTTAAAATGATACTTAAAGTACTTAAAATACACATAATCAAGAAGTCGCTATCAGATGCCTGAAACAAGTGCATCTACTTCTTTAAATGTGGGGTATCTCTGACTTGGCACACAACTCTATATTCAGTTTTCTATCCCCAAATAAGAACAAATAAGAGGACACTGTTCAAATTTTTCTCTGTTTGGCAGTTTCAATAACTGTCTAAAAATAAGCAGGGGCTTCATTATGCAGTGAGCAGATTTGCCATTTAACCTACATTAGATATGAACTTGGCGGTAGGTGAGGGCACTGCCCATGCTAGCTGGTGCTCACTGCTTCATGGACTGCCTCCTGGCCCAGGACAGCTTAGTCTAATATATCTGATTATATCTTCTCAAATCCACCCGAGGCAAGCCTGCTGCACCAATAACCTGGCGTTTTCTAAGGTAAATGACTTGTCAGAGTGCTGCAAACGGGCAGCTTTGGCCTCATACAGAGTGATTATTATTTTAGACAGAAATGTGCTTACCCAGCACCGTAGAGCCCTCCTATCTCCCCGCAGCTTTCCACCTTGGCAAGCCCAGTTTCCTTAGTATTTGGCTGGTGTCTACCAACTCAGTGTACTCTTCGGATCCGGCTGTAGGGACCAGGGGTGGAGCATCTGGGAGAGCCGCTGGTAGGGGAGCTCTGGCAGGAGAGAGGAGGGCGAAAGAGCAGGAGTGATGGGTAGTGTTCTCTGCCACTGTGACTTGTTCCAGTCTGTCCATCTGATGAGACTCCAGAGGGCTTCCTGGCAGCATGCTCAGAATCATGACAGTCCCGTGGCTGAGTTGGGAGAGGCATTGTTTGACCCCTTTATCTCCCCATTGGGCAGTCTTCAATATCCCCACACTTTCGAAAGAGGGCAGGGACTCACATCAAAAGAGATTGTGTGTTGACATTCAGATCTAGAGACATCAGGCCTTCCTTCTCCCAATGCTTTGCCTCATCTCTTTAAGGATGAGGGTATTTCCCTGCATACATTTATTGAAGACTCTCAATCTGGGAGGGACATCTGGAGTTCCTCGGAGCGGCTTGCTCTCACTTTCTCATGTTTGTGTCCCCAGAGCCTAACCCCAGAACCTCAAGTTCTAACTTTGCCGTCTCTTTTTTTTCTAACTTTTCTGTGCTTGCGTGGTTGCATGTGTGCGTGCATGCGTGCATTGTGTGTGTGTATGAGTTTGGGCACATTCATGCAGGTGCATGTGTGAAGCTATAGGTGGTCCAAACTCAGGTCCTCAATTCGCATAGCAAACACTTCACTCCCTGAGCCTTCTTCTTGGTGCTGCAAGCTTTGCAGAAAATAAAAATAAATAAACTACACTCAACACCACTTCTCTCCTTTGGTCTGAAACAGTTGGTCTAACTCAGGATGCAGATCTTGTGGGCTTCAAGAATGAACTGCACTCCCTAAAGAGAGCCCCTCTGTCCATATCAGAGCTCTGTAGGCAAGTGCTGAAGTGCCTTCTCAAACATCCCCAGACAGAAACCGAATAGGGGTGGGAGAAGAGGCAGGGGATAGGGGTGGGAGAAGAGGCAGGGGATAGGAGGTGGGGGAAGAGGTAGGGGATGGGGGTGGAGGAAGAGGCAGGGGATAGGGGAAGAGAAGAGGCAGGGTTTAGGGGTGGGGGAAGAGGCAAGGGATAGGGGTGGGGGAAAGGCATAGATAGGGGAGGGGAAGAGGTAGGCTCTTCTTTTTGCTGCTCACTTTCACTGTTCCCCCCCCTTTTTTTTGTTTGTTTGTTTGTTTGCTTGTCTGTTTTCTTTGCCTTGCTGTGGTGTTCACTCTGCCCTTGCTTTGGTAGGCTTCCACGTCAGAGACTATCAGTGCTTGTAAAACCCATGACCAGTCATGCACTCAGGTGATACTCAGGGTTAAGTTAACAAGCTAAAGTGTAACCTTTACCCTGGGACAGTCTTCCTATGGTTTCTAGGTGGTATTTTATCCTAAGTTTCAGAATATTTTATCAGCAACCCGAGCTGGCTGATGAGAAGAAGCACTGAAGGGATGCTAAACCATCCTGGAGCGGCAGTGGCTTTACTCCTCAGGTTGTCTCTTGAGAGACAGGGCCTCATGCATCCTGGGTTGACTTTGAATTCTCCTTGGCCATCCTCCTGCCTCAGTCTCTTCCCAAGTTACAGGAGTGCATCCCTGACTTTAGACCTGGACTGCATGGTTTTCGAATCTGCCACTTAGCCCTTGTGGCTCAAACTGTCACCTGGGAAAGGGGACATCAGGGTGCCCACGTTATCGGTGTGTCGGTGGTGGGTATGTTCAGACGTGCAGAACTCTAGGTAGAGAGAATGCGCATAACCGTGCCTGGCACAGGGCTTGTCTGCTCAATCTTGACTGGGATTTACTGGGGCTTTTCAATAAACTTCTAATAGGTTTTTTATCAACACAGACATTTTTAAGTGTTATATTATTTTTATCTTGTTCCTCCTTTTCCTGTTGTTCTGGAACTTTCTCTAACATTATGTTCTACTATTCTGAACCTCAAAATATCTCTTCTCTAATTAATTTCCTTAAGGTTTCCAAGGGGAAAAAAACCCAATGTTTTCAGTTCTGTAATTGAACCAACGTTAGCATGCCCACTCTGTCTCCAAGTACCATCTGCCCTGCCTCTGATGGCACCTGCAGCTTCCTGATTTCTCTCTGGTATTGGAGTTGTTGGTGATGGTGATGCTATCCACTTAGTTTCTATCTTTCAGCATCCAATAAGAAGCTGCAGTAACAGTAGGAGAGGGACATCCGGTGCTCCTTGTCACAAGGGTCATCTATCAGGCCACTTTGAAGACACCAGGAAGAGAACTTTATGCTATATCCTCAGGTCCAGCTTTGCAGAGCAGGAAACTCTCCACCTGCCTGTTTGGGAGCCTGGCAGGATCCGTAGACACACTCGACCCAAAAGGCCCTGGTTCTCCACCTCCCACAATGGTCACGGGGTATAAGACCCATTCCCTGTTCTGTCCTCACATCCTCCCCCTGAGGTCACCAGGTGTCTAAGCCGCCATCCTCCCCACAAAGTCACCTGGGGTCCAAGCCGCAGGGGATACCCGGTGTCCAAACCACAATTCTGCCTGCCAACTCACTGGGTGTCCAGGTTGGAAGAGTTTGAAACTGTTATCCAGAGCTCTTAGTCCAGGATCCTAAACTCAGCTTGGACCCAGAGGGGGAAAAGCCACACCAGCCCTGATAACATCACACAAAGAGTTCATGCAGAAATACTGTGTTTGGCTTTCATCACAGGTTAGAGGGGAGGCCTAAACAAACGGGAAGCAAATGATCTCATTCTATCGCTCACAGGCCAGATATGTCAAATGGTTCTAGAACTTTCTAACCGATGAGAAGACATCTTTCCAGTGGTTTCTCTCAAGGTTGTGTGAGCAGACAACACCTGAGGGAAAGGATTCTTCTACAAAGCTGCCTAGAACACGGGCAGAGACCTTCCACAGACAAGGTGTCTGTAAATCCTGTCCCATGCTGAGGGAGGCAATGGAGCTGACAGAAAGTCAACCATCTTCCTTTGAGTAGCTCCAAGAAAGTCCCTGGTTCACCCAGCCAAACCTGCAGAATCATTTCTGGAGTCTACCATTGGTGCCCTATCTGGGGCGAACAGACATTTGCTCACGTGTTCTAAGGAAAAGACTCTCTCTCTCTCTGTCTCTCTCTGTCTCTGTCTCTCTCTGTCTCTGTCTCTCTCTCTCTCTGTCTCTCTCTCTCTCTCTCTCTCTCACACACACACACACACAAATAACAACTCATTATGCTTGCAAAGACTGACAACTCAGGCCATAAAACCTTCCACTTTATGCTCAAGTAATCTCAAACATCTCTTTCTAAATACTCACCCAATAGTTTAAACAAATTATTCTGCTACATACTTTCTAGGTTGCTTCTGATGGCTACAGCTATATTTAACTTTAAAATGATTGGTGCCTGAAACATGAAGTTAAACAGTACTTAAAACCACTTCAACATTTGCTGCTGAGAGAGTTAATCATGAAAGAAAAGTAGGAGAAAGGGAGACAGGAATGAGAGAAAACAAAATCGCAATTTATTCTCTGAATAAAAAGTAAATCATCTCAGATTCACTTGCAGAATTCATTGATTGTGATTTTGTGGCAAGGTTCCATCTTATCCCAGGTTGGCCTGAAAATCAGTAAGTACGAAGTCTAGCCTCCCAGCCACAGCCTTTCTCCAGCCCAGCCTCTGAAGTACAGGATTCCAGGCCTACAGCCCCCCATCTGCCATCCATTTTATATCATTGTTAAACTAGATTACTAATCTTCTACACATAACTTAGTAGACTAGACAGGACTGGAAGAGGACTCTATTACTTTGACTGTGGGGAGTCACTTCTTTTTGTAATTTTCATTTTCCTCACTGGTAGGACGATCAGTTGTTTTTGACCTGTGTGTTGTGACTTCTCTAGAGTCACCTGCATATATTGTGATCCATAACAGTAGCAAAATTATGTTGGAGAAGGCACCATGTTGGTTCCTGGCTGCCCAGCTAGCTTATACCTGAAAATATCACACAGAAACTGTATTAACTATATCACTTCTTGACCCATTAGTTCTAGCTTCTTATTGGCTAGCTCTTACATATTAATTTAACCCATTTCTATTAATATGCATATTGCCACGTGGCTGTGGCTTACTGGGTAAAATTCCCACCATCTGTCTTCCGTGGCTCCATGGCTTCTCTCTGACTCTGCCCTTCTTTCTCCCAGCATTCAGCTTAGTTTTCCCTGCCTAGCTAAGTTCTGCCTTGCTATAGGCCGAAACTTTATTCGTTAATGGTAATCACAGCACATAAAAGGGAACTCCCACATAAAAATTACAGTTATGAAGTAGCAATGGAATACTTTTATAGTTGGGGGTCACCACAACATGAGAAGCTGTGTTAAAGGGCTGCAGCATGAGAAAGGTTGAGAACACTGGGGTAGAAAAGAACCTCTGTTGAACACCTTCTGAGTTTCAGACGAGGAGTCACCATGAGCACCTGTGCACTCACCTCAGTAGCTGGCATTCTCAGAAATGTTAATTCTCAGGGCTAGTAATTTACCTGGTGATTTGAAAGAAAATATGGATGGCCATTCTTCAGCTGAAGGGCAAACTACTCTTCCTGGTTGTCAGGGGACACCGCAAGGATGATCGGCCCTTCAGGCATCCTTGTCCGGAAGCTGGCCTTGATGCCTGGAAATGCAAGTGGCTTTGGTTAGTTGGGGCTGTAGTTTTGTTGATTCTTTCTGATAAATGCACATTTACTTTCATTATTATTTATGATGCAGTGAATACAGTCAGGAAATTATACACAGCAATGTTCTGGGATGCCCCCAGTCAATGGGTTTAAATATAGCCCACGTTAAAGGCTAAGTAGCACTTGGAAATTATGGCACACTCATGTTAATCAATATACAATGAAGTTTAAATATGTACAAAAATCATTCACCTGAAAAGACATGATGCCAAAAGCGGATACTTAATAGTATCAGCTTGAAAATATTATCCGAGGGTCCTAAAAGTAAATGACATTTTGACATAAATGAAAAACTCACAGTGCCTTGTTTAAATACCTATGGAAATGAAAGAATCAGTTCAGCAATAGATGCTAAAACAAAAGGATCTGGATGAACCAGCCTCTTGGTGCTAACTGATTGAGTCTGCAAATGCTGATAGCCTTCGGGATTGCAGTCTTCCCTGACCCTTCAGACCACACACACACTGTTCAATACTCTTGTCGCAGGAATTTCCAGCTCAGGAGATGGGGACAGTTTGCAAAGTTCCTCTCACAGACACTGCTAGGACCCATTGGCCCCAACTCCAGTCTCCGGATCCCACCTACACAGTGCCTGCAGAGGGTGTCTAGTTTAAGGTGGTGAAAGCCGCAGTCTAAGCTAATCACCACGGTCTCTGGTCTGAGCCTTTTCAGTCTCGTGGGAAATATAAAATTAACAGAGCAGACTGTGAGAATAAAGAGATCAGCAACACACCTGAAAATCAAACAAAAGCTAAAACACAGTAATAAATAATGAATGAATTCTGATTTGAGCAGTGATACACAATAGGCCAGGATTATAAACACTTGAAAAATCTCCCTTTAGGCTGGGCTAATAACTGAAGGACCTACAGGGGTGGGTAAATTTTATTCTGTCCCTGTGACAAACACTAAACACCATGGCCAAAATCAACTTAAGTGTGTGTGGGGTGGGGGAGGGGGCATTTGTTCAAATGTGTAGGTTTTAATCCATTGTTGAAAGAATTCATGGTCGGAACTCAAGCGATAGCAGGGACTGAGAGCAGAAACAATGGAGGAGTGGCCGGCTGGCTAATCCCAAGGCTCTTTCTTAAACAGTCCAGGACCATCTGCCCAGGGATGAGTGCTACCCACAGTGAGCTAGGTCCTCTGACATCAATTAACAATCAAGGCCGTCTTGACTGTCACCTCCAGATATGTGCCCCAGACAATCTGATCTGGCAAGTCTCTCAATTGAGACACTCTTCTCATGAGACTCTGTGTGAAGATGACTGGGCTTTGGTTCAGTGTAACTATCTCAGGAGCCGAGCCCGGTTCATCTTCCCGCTCCATTTTCTCACACGTTGCCTAGATGGAGTTCACAAATCTACTAGGATTTTAGGTGAAGAGGAGGGAGATGGGAGGTTCAGAATGACCATTATGTTTTGATTTTCTCTTTGCTCTCAACACTATGACTAAAATTATGGCCTTCAAGCTAAATAGCTCAAGGGCATTGAGTAAAAATACCTGCCATTTAGGACATAAAGGGTATACTGATGGGCAGGATGGCACCTCAGCACAGCTACAGAGAAGACAGAAGTCAGGGTTTGAGTGAGAGAAGGGGGGAGTGGTTATCCAACCAGAATACACCATCACTGTCTGTAATTTGAGAAATCTGGGGAATAAAAAACAGTCAAGGATTATGGGAATATTTGATTATTTAAGATACATTTGGGAATATTTTAATTTTTTACATACCATTCAAAAAACAAACAGATGCTTGTGTTTCTTGAAGCACAATAATTTACAAGGCTCCTAGAACAAAGAAGTGTTTTAGACCAACAAATACGTGAAACTATATACAGAGAAAGTGCTTCCCATGAAGGGAAAATGTAGTGAAAAAAAGGGCATCCTGACTGGATGGTGTCAGCTACTCTCCTCAATCTTGGCATCTTTTTTCTCCGTGTTACCAAAATAAATAGAGAATGATTTTCTTCCTCCTAGACTTTAGGAGGAAAATGAAAAGTTACAATTTTATTGAAACATGTCCTTAATAATTAGATTACTATAACTATCCATGTAGACAAATCCTAGCTTTTGAGCCAAAGGCTTACCTCACATAATCAATTATTTAAATGAACGAAACTCACAAATAAATATATGTAAATATAAAGATAATAATAGTTTGATGGATGTATGAAATAAAGAAAATGTTATTGAATTTACAATGAGATAGAATGGTTAAATGCATAATTATTCAAAATAATTAACACCCTCTTTCCCCAAAGAAAGCTACGTATTTTCAGATTCCCAAGTACTGATTTAGGCTCAGTCACATGACTTTTATTGGCCAAAGGAAGAAAGAAGATATGAGACCCCTTGTTGGGGCAGAACCTCCCTCCCCTCAATCCGTTCTGCCTCACAACCATGTTTCCATCTTGGGTCAAGAGGAAGAAAACTTGTGAACCACAGCCAAACAAGTGTCCTGAGAGCTTTTCTGTAGACAATTGTGTGAGGCTGTGGGACTGACTCAAAGTGGCAGGTTCAGGATCAGCAGCTTCCTGCTTCAGAACATGGAGAGCTGCATTTTTTTTTAAGGCAATACTAAGAAGACATGAGCTAAATTTCACTATCTATAGCTTAAGACAAGAGATGTAAAAGAGTATTTATATTGTCTCAAAATTTACACATTCATTTGGGAAATATTTAAGGAAGCAATATTCAGTGGCCTTTGCTCTGGGCTAGTGGGACAAGTGTCAGCAAATATGTCCTGTGATTATGTATACACAGATATATTTGAGTATATACTATAACAAGAAAGAAAATATATGAAATAAAACACAATCTATATAATACTAGACAAATGACAAATTCATGAACAAGTAGGTGAAGTGTAAATTTCAACTCTGATGAGGGTTGCCGGTATACTAATCTGTGGATATAAGAGCAGACATTTAGAATGCAGTTGGGAATTAATTATAAGTGTAAGGAATGTGGCAACAGCAGGTTATCATCAAGGGCCCAGGACCTCACCAGTCACAGGTGTTGACTAGGTTTGCAATGCCAAACATGCATTCCTTCTTACTGAGGAAGGCTTGAGTTCAATTAGAAGGCTGTGGGTTACCCCTGTGGGGAGTCTACCCCAATTAATCATCTATAACACAACCCAGCACCTAAGGAAAACATCT
This sequence comes from Alexandromys fortis, assembly GCF_014885135.2. NCBI lineage: Eukaryota > Metazoa > Chordata > Mammalia > Rodentia > Cricetidae > Alexandromys > Alexandromys fortis. Next base: position 3,781,200 of record NW_026067942.1, on the reverse strand, counting down.
CAGAAGGGGCAGAAAGACTGTAAGGGCCATAGGACCAGAATGGCTGTGATGAGATCAAGCATGTCAGGGAGCTGCACTCATGAAATCTTAACAGAGCTGCACAGTGTCAGTACCAGTTGAGAGCCTAGTGCGCATGAAACTCTCACAATGCTGCATCCCTGGATGAAGAGCCACAGGCAATCAATGGGTGCTAAGAGACGGAGACCCAGTCTCCTTCATGAGCCTCCTGATAGTGTCTACTCCCAGTGGCCAGCCTTAAACACATATACAAACTAACAACACTAAGTGGACTCAGCAGGATGTATTTTTATGTATATAACAATACTTGAAGAAGAAGAGGCCATAAAGTTAAATGGGAGAGATTATGAGAAGACTTGGAGGGGAAAGAAAGTGTGAAAATTAAATAAATACAATACTAATGTGTGAAATTTTCACAAAAAAAGTAAAAAAGAAGTTTAAATATTGAAAAGAATTTAATGTTACAGAAAACCTGATAGTAAATGCCCATATTCTGTAATGTACAAAAAATAATCTTTGGAGAAAAATCTCTCCCTCCAAATAAATGCTGAAACTCTGAACAACTATTTGGTAATTGTCATTAGATTATTCATAGAGACCTTATTTTTAAGATAGAGTCTTGCAACATAGCACGGGTTGGACCTAATCTTGCAATTTTCCTGCTTCAGTCTTGTGAATGCTGCTAAGATTACAAGCATGAATCACCCTGCTGAAACATGTGCATTCTTTCTGATTTAACCATTTGATTTCTAGTTACAAACCCCATCCCAAAATATACAGGTTCAGAGGATACATGAGTATGATAGGAATCCTCTGGCTCCCGCCCTGCTGGAACACATAAAATACCAATACTACAGAAACAGCAACTCTATCTGCTATGGCCACATTTAACCACATGTGCCAATCTCACAGATGTGATACTGAACAGGAGTGCTCAGCATGGAGGAGGATAAAACCAGTAAGGACCCGTTTACACAAAATTCAAAGCCAGATGAAGTGACTTCCATGACTTGAGGAGTAAGGATTTACTTGACAAGGATTTCTGAGATTTCACAAGGACCTGGGTCTGGGCTTCTAGACGCCATGTAGGGTTCCATTTGATTTGAGTATGAATGTCAAAAGCTGTTGTTATCTGGAAACAATCTATACCATGCTTGTGGTAGTTACAATTGTTATTAGCCCCACAGATCCATGTTTGAATGCTTGATCTTTAAACCTAATGCACTATTAGGAGGTGTGGCCTTGTTGGAGGAAATGTATCAATGTGGGGGAGGGCTTTGAAGTCTTACACGGTCATGCTACACCCAGTGTGGTAGACAGTTCACTTCCTGTTGCTTGTGGGTTAAGATGTAGAACTCTTAGCTCCTTCTCTAGCACCATGTCTGCGTGCATGTTGCATGTCTGGCCTTGATGGTAATAATGGGCTAAATTTCTGAAACTATAAGTCATCCTAATTAAATGTTCTTAAAAGTTGTTGTGGTCCTTTCGGGTATATATCCAAAGGATACTCAGTCATACCACAAAAATATGTGGTCAACAATGTTCATAGCAGCATTGCTTGTCATAGCCAGAACCTGGAAACAACCTAAGTGCCCCTCGACTGAAGAATGGATAAGGAAAATGTGGTGCATTTACACAATGTAGTACTACACAGCAGAAAACAAAAAACAATGACATCTTAAAATTTGTAGGCAAATGGATGGATCTTGAAAACATCATATTGAGTGAGGTAACCCAGACCCAGAAAGACAATTATCACATGTACTCACTCATAAGTGATTTTAAACATAAAGCAAAGAAAACCATCCTACAAATCATAATCCCAGAGAACCTAGATAACAATGAGGACCCTAAGAAAGACATACATGGATCTAATCTACATGGGGAGGAGAAAAAGACAAGATCTGAGAAAATTTGTTGCATAGGGACCATGGGAGAGGGCTGAAGGGGAGGGTAGAGAAAAGAAGGGGAGCACAGAAAAAAAAAACATAGCTCAATAAAAACAATAAAAAAAAAGTTGTTGTAGTCCTGGTATCTCTTCACAGAAATTGAAACCCTGATAAAGACGATGCTCATTTCCCCACTTTCTATGTGCTGTTCTATGATAGAGATTTTAACCACAAATAAACACTGAATAGTTTTGTAAAGTTTAAACCTTATAGAAATTGCAGGAATAGAAAGTTATGCATTCACACGCTTTTCCAGGTGACTGTTTCCCCCCATACTCTGATTGAAAATGGATATTTTAAAATACTAAAATTTAATGTTGTTTTTGTCTAGTTTTACTATTGGTGATGGCAAAACATTCAACTATATTAGCCATTGGTATTCAATTTTTTAAAGTTTCATGTGTATTTCTTTGCCCAGTTTTACAAACTCTCTGTGGCCCTGTCTGTATAATGTGTAGGGTCTGTTACACAGCATAGGCTATCAAGGACTGCAAAGTACTATTCTCTTGGTCCCAAAGTGTGGAAATCTCTCACAGCTGGTCTCCTTATTTATGTACCTATCATTTACACACACATACTTTCACCCTCACACACATTCACACTTACAGTACATGTACACATTCACACTCACATACACATTTACACTCACATATATATTCACACTTACACAGCACAAGTTCACATTCTTTCTCATATACACATTGACACACACAACACAAACACACATTCACACTTTCATACACATTAATACTTACATACAGCACACACACACTCACACCCACACACACAGTCACACACACATTAAACACAAACACAATCACCCTTACACACATCCACACCCATCCACATTCTTACTCACACACACTCCCATATACACAAGACACAGTCACTATATTATTTTTACTTGCTCTCCAGTTTCTGTTGTGTCTCCCATTTCTTTTTACATATCTACTTCCTTTTTCCATTCTGTCTGGCTCATGACTTCGTAACTGTTCTTTCTCAAAGACCCGCACAGTTGGACGTCTCACCTTCTCTGTGTTTTCTGAGATGCTTCTCCCCTTTGACTGCTCTATTAACAGTGAAGCCGGCCCTTCTCTTTAGCCTCCTGCATCGCTCCAGTCTCTCGAGCAGCAGTTCTGCTTTCTCTCTCATTTCCTCACGGCCCCACTCTCTGCCTCTTCAAAGGCAACTGCTATTTCATCTTTTGGTCCACGACAAGAGACTTCTCAAATTGCTTGGCTTCTTCCTCATATTTCATAGTTTTACAACCATTGTCAGGCCCAGCAGTTTGAACATTAGTAGAATCTTGGGTTGGCATTTCCAGGAGAGCCCAGTGAAGATCAGATGGATTAGGTAATAGAATCTTGTTCTGCCTTTTAATTTGTATTCCTGTAATGAGCATTGAATGTCAACTTCTCTCACAGCATGGCTCCCCACTGGGATGAAGCTTCAACGTATTTTGACATACATGTGTGTCTGAGTCAATCTTTTATTACTTTGAAGAGACACCAAGACCAAAGCTCCTCTTATAAAGGAAAGTATTTTAACTGCGGCTGGCTTACAGTTAGAGAGGTTTAGTCCATTGTCACCATGGCTGGGAGTATGGCAGCATGCAGGATGAGATCTAGATCTACATCTGTATCCAAAGGCTGAGCAGAAAGAGAGAAAGAGCTACTGGCCTATCTTGGGTGACTGAAACCTCAAACTTCCACCAAGGCCACACCTCCTAATCCTTCTAAGTAGCACCATCCCTGATGACTAAGCATTCAAATTGTGAACCTGTGGGGGTCGTTCTCACTCAAACCAGCACAATGGGGTTTTCATTTTTGTTCTTTAAAAATTACTCTTTATAAAGGATTTGATTTTGCCTGTTACAGACTATAGACAATTAGCGCCTATTTATTCATTTATTTATTTAGGCAGACAGTGTGAGATTCATCTATGTTTTGTTCCCCTCTGAGTATTTTAAAATGTCCTCAGAATTCATCAGATGATGAGGGATCTTTGTTTTATTTACTTCATCTTTAACACCTTGAGCAGTGGCTGGCACAAAATAGAGTCCTCAAAATATTTGCTAAATAAATGTTTAATCTTGGGAATGCTATTTTTAGTAAGTGAACACTCTGTCCTGAGTCAGACTCTGTGCTTGCATTTTGTTCCACAGATAAAGTTTTGCAGCAGTAGAACTTTCCTATCTCAAAATATTTCTTATAGATGACAACTGGTTCTTCTGCTCGATTCCCGAATGGACTGGACTAAGCTTTGCAATAAGGGTATCTCAAACTGAAAGATCAAGGCTTATATATATGATTTTATCGAAACATTCATTTTTTTGTATTGACATTAAAATAATTACTGTCTTTCTTTCCATAAATAAAAGCCTGCATATTAAATCATAACAGATACTATATATTATAGTAAAGATCAGACCTTTTTAGGTGTGTTACTGCTGAGTCAAATGAAATTTTTATTTTGTGAGTATATTTGAAACTATTTTACTGTAGACATGTTATTTAGAATAAGTTTTTATGATTCTCGCTTTGGGATACATGCACACTTCCTGGGAGAGTCTGGTACATTTGTCTCCTCCCTTTCAGTCACGGCACCTCTCTCTCACTTCTGTCTTCTCCAGGATAACACCAACAGTGAAAATGATAACCCTAGTTTACTATTGACAACTTGGGAAAAGTCCAACATAATTTCTTAACCACTCAGTGTGGTGTTGACGGCTGACTTTGCCCATTACTATCTTCAATTTACATAACTATGTTTCTGGTCCATTTTCTCTCCCTTCCAGCCTTCTCTCAATGTCTGTTTCTTGAGTTGCTGTTGTAGCAAACTGAGGCAGAACAAAAACATGACTACAATGAGCTACAAAGTTAAAAAGCTACAAAGCTTAAGAAATTAAGCTTAAAAGAGAGAGGAGGATCACTGAGGCATGTTTGAAAGTCAAGAAACCTTTTAGGTAAAGGATAAACAAGGAAATAATGGGATTACCAATAGACAGTCATCCATGCAAACATGATCATGAAGAGTGACCAAGAACTCCAGAGCTCTAAAATACTACCAAGAACCATGAAAAAATAGTTCAGATGGTTAACAACAACTTTGCCTTAATTATATCTGTAAAACACAAAGGAATATATACAGAATATTAGGCAAAGCTGTATTATAGATGGATAGGTATACAGGGAAATATAGAGAGATTAATATCTGCATATGCTATACATCTACTCACACAATGACATATAGGCATATATATTCTAATATGTAGATATTTATCTATGTCTGGATTATATACCAACTGAGAAATGTCTACTATGTAAATATAGATATTTATCAATCTCTTCCTTTCCTGTTTACTTCCTCAAGATTTCTATGTAGTTACTATATAAAAATCAAGATTTCACAAGACTTGATTATATTGTTTTAAAGGATTACATTTGTAATCAGAATGCTTTTGTCAATATCTTACAGTTATAGACTTTCAATCAACCTTGTATAGATGACACATATGCCCAATTTCAATCATCTTGACAGGCACACATACTTCATCTGTTACATAATATACTTCACTTTTAAATTATCTTGGAAAACTATTGTGTCTCAGATTGCAGTCGTGAGCATTTAAAACGTAAGACAATGATTGGATTTGTTTTGGTTAAGTGTCTGACAAGATACCACTTAAGCAAGGATGGTTCGGTTACAGTTTGAAGTTATAGCACCTGTCATGGTGGGGAAGGCATGATGTCAGGAAGGTGAGGTGGTTGTGCACAGTGCATCCCCAGTAGGAGAGGAGAAAGTGCACTAGAAGCGTGTCATTGGGGTGGGTCTTGATATGCTGCGACACTTCTAAGCTAGAAAGTAGAAAGCAGACTAAAGTACGGTGGGATATTAAGACCTGCCCCAGTGACACACTTCTTTCGATGATGCTCCACTTACTAAAGATTCTACAACCTTCCAAAACAACAGAACCAACTGAGGACCAAGTGTTCAAACACATGTGTCTGTGGAGGTTGCTAAACATTCAAATCACAATGCTACCTAATTTTGACACAATTTAATTGAACAGTGAATTATAATCTATCCAATATACCTGTTAGTTTTCTGGGGTGAGTAACAGAATATCCAGGATGCATTTGGTTCCTTGAAATAGCTGCCTTATGTTGTTTATTAGTAATATTTTAACAAGTAACTCTAGTGAAAGAAGTATTTAAACTTAGAAAAAAATTTCGCTACAAAACATCTTTAACTAAGATGGAATTTGTTTATCTTGTTTGTAAAAAGTTGAAAACTTTCTTTCCCATGTTGCATTACTGTGTCCAGCCTTTATGCAGGAGGAGGAGCTCTGTCCTGCCTCAACTTGTACAATGCTTTGTTCAAGCCTATAGGAGGTTTGCTCCTTTGAAAGAGGACTGGATGGTGAGGGGGTAGATAGGAATCAGGGAGAGGAAACAGGAGGAGAGGAAGGAGGGGAAACTGTGGTCAGTATGTAAAATAAATGAAAAAAGTTAATTAAAAAAATTTAAAACTTTCTGACAAACATAAATAAAATTTGTAAGATCTATTATTGTTCTCTAGCTCAGGGAAGGTCCATGTGCATATATGTACCCAATTTATGCAGAAATAAACACACATATTTCATAGAGTTAAATTTATATGGATTTATACCAACTAAGCAAGAATTCAAGAATTATTTGCAAACATACTAAATCTATTAAACATAGAAAAATTTCCTATATTATATCTTATAAAACAAGAATTGTCAAAAATTAATTAAATTCCACTGACTTGCAGCTTCAGAACAATTGCTGAGGGACCTTTTCTCCAGAATGATTTCAGTAGCTTCTATGGTAATCAACAACAACAACAACAACAAAATGTGCTGACATAAAACAGCATGAAGAAATCACCCTTAGAAGCTTTTCATCAAAGCCCCATCTGCAGCCATATGATTGCACAAACCAATGTGAAACCACTCTGGACTTCTTTGCAGGTAAGATCCCAGAAACAGAGTTAGGACACACACTCATTCTCTCTCCTATGTACTGTTAGCTCACTCAGAACCCAGAACTTCCCCAGACTGGAACACGACATTAAAAGTAAGGTGGTGGGTGCCTTCGTGGTAATGGAACGTGGAATAATCCTGACTTTCAGTGCTGATGAACACAAAAAGAAGAAACTGAAGTTCAGGTACTACGGGAAATAAAAAGCAGTGTTCAAACAAAGAAAGGAAACATGAAGGTAGTAAGGGTTTCCCACAGTTCAACATGGCCACCTAACTGACTTCACATGCGCTGAAATCATTTATCATGCATCCTCCTAACTAGAGGATGGAAAGCCACCTCTGCTAGTACATAGAATCTGGTTACTACCCATGAAATAACTAGGACCATGACCCTCCCATCCAGTGCACTGGACCATGTTTGTCAGTGGTAAGGCTACGGGAAGTTGTTTACTTGCTGCTTAGAGTCCACGCTTGTCATTGCTGTTCTCTGCAGAGTGAGTAGCCAGGAATTAGCAGAGCCTGAGCGTCCTGTTACAAGTGTCCCCTCCAGGGAAAAGGGGCATTTTAGAAAAGCGGATTGATCTCCCCAGTGCTAGGGGGCTGAGAGAGATGGATGACTTAACCAGTCAAGTGCTTGTTGCCCATCAGTGGGGTCTTGAGTTGGATCCCTAGCACCCATGTAAGAGCCAGGTATGGCAGTGCGTGGCTGTAGCTCCAGGCTGGGAAGAGAGACCTGAGAGGGATTCATCCTAGTGGCTTGCTGGCTAGTCATCCTAGTCAGATCCAGGTTCTCAGAGAGACTCTGTAGAAAAACGGGGGATGGGGAGACAACTACACACACAGGCACAGGAATATGTACTCCCCCCCACACGATACACACATAGCTTTCTTAGTTCCACTGTTCAAACACTAATCCCTGTGTTGAATTTACATGTGATGTGAAGCAAAGAACTTTTCTGCTTGTCCTCCCCTCCTCTGGCATGAAAAAGAAATCTTCTCAAACTTAGTTGATCATGGGAATTCACATGTGAGGTGAAGCCACAGCTTTGTGGCTGCTGTAAGTGCTGTGTATCTCTCTTGGCTGCCCATATGTTCAGTGTCTCTGAAAAGTCTGTCTCATAGCTCTATGCTCACGCTGTACAAAACGCACAGGCTTTAAACAGGAGATCTTTGAATTCCTGCCCAACTCCTAAAATGTTGAGGGGCTCCTTTGCAGTGCTCCCTGGGATGTTGGAGGACTAGCAATGAGCACCTGCAGCTTTGCAGGGCAGCCCTCACCAGCATAGAGTCATTTCTTACTAGGGCCTGCAGGTCCATCCAGATGAAATTGCAAAAAAAACCCTTTATTTTACTCAAGAAATCCGAAGATGGTGTGTCCTCTAGACACTTCTTGTCATTACTGATGCTACTATGATAGTGGAGGGGCAGGTATTCCCAGACCCTCCAAAAGCTTAGAATTTAGAGTTGATATCTGTTTTTACTTTTTGAAGGATAAATTTTAATTATCATCTTTCTTTTCATTTTTCTATGATCCAGACCAAAACAAAGTTATAATCTCCAAACTTTAATAGGAAACCCATCTTACTAGTTTTTTTTTTTAATTTATTTATTTATTTTTTTGGTGATAATAGTGATGGTAGTAGTGGTAGTATGTGTGTTTGGGGTGGTAGTGGTGGTGGGTGGGTAGGGGGTGGTGGTAGTGGTGCGTGTGTTTGGGGGTGGTGCTGGTGTATGTGTGTGCATATGTAAAGGTGCTTGCACTGTGTATGCTGCAGAGGCCAATGAGAACCTGTTCCAACTTATTGGCCTGACACAAGGTCTCTCACTGACTCAGAGTCAGGCTCGCAGCCAGCAAGCTCACCCATTGGTCTACTTCCTTCCCTTAGCACTGAGCTGAAGTAACATACTCAGACACATCCAGCTTTTAAGTTGGGTGCTGGGGATTTGAACTCTGGACTGAGGGAAATGCTCTCACCATTCGACCTATGCCCTCAGTCCTGGGAAAACACTCTTGCTATAATTCAACTCATTATTTATGCATGACCCTGTAAGCAATCTTATCATATTCAGAAAGGGTGCTCACTTCATCTGTTCACAGAGATAAAGGACAGTGTGAGATACTGTGTGACAAATAGATCATTCTGTTTCTAGCTAGGATGTTCTTTCATGAAGTATATGAAGCAAGCCTATTTGTTGGAAAAGCTCTAAAAATCCCACCACCTAATAACCCAGGAATCACTAAGCAGCTATTTATTCGATTTGGTGCTGGTCTCTTTAAATACGCCTCCAGCCTCCAGTAAACTAAAACCACAATGGTGGATACAACACCAGCAGCAGAAGGCTTCACTCGATGGCACAGTTTAGTCGGTGTTTCTATACATTCCCTTTATAAAATATTTTAAAAGCCGGTACATTTATGAAGAATATAGTTATTTATCTTTCAAAGTCTCAGTTGGCTAGTGAAATACATGATTCTGCAGATTGCATACAAAGACCAGTTTTCCAAAGCCATGCAGATTCTTAATATGTTGCTTTAAATTTCTACTACAGTTTAATCCCACATATGAAGAAAGGAGTACTTGGTTTAGGTGAAATCATCTATGTACAGAATTTTGAATGATCTTACAGGTGTTCTGACACCTTCTTAAACAGATGTGAGCAGCTTTGTCATTTCAATTCATTAACTGAGGCTCTTAAAAATAGGACCTTAGTGGAGCCACTGCCCTAGCATTCTGTCCCAAGCCACCGACAGCTCCCTGTGTCGGGGTAGCGGAAGGTGCCTGTGTGCTATGGCCCAAGGTGCTCAGCTCGGTGTCTGTCTACTGAGATCCTTAGTTTGGAAAGAGCTTTGTTTTCCCCTACAGGAGAAAGGTTATTACCAAATGTGAACACCAGGTCAGGTTTAATTTCTTCTAGAAACTAGTGCCTAGTATTGGTTCACTTTTTTTTAATTAAAAAAAGAATCATGAATATTCTCCCAATGAAGATTTAGAATTAAAAAAAAAACATAAAAGCACAGATAAACAATGTCTCACTCTTTGATGTATGTTAGGCCTTAGAATGAACATTTAGATTCAGAGATTAGAAATGATTTGATGTCTGACTCTAAGGATGAGAATGGTGTCCTTTAGAGTTGTAGATAGTTTATTTATTTATTTATTAAAGATTTCTGCCTCCTCCTCGCCACCGCCTCCCATTTCCCTTCCCCTCCCTTAATCAAGTCCCCCTCCCTCGTTATCCCGAAGAGCAATCAGGGTTCCCTGCCCTGTGGGAAGTCCAAGGACCACCCACCTCCATCCACGTCTAGTAAGGTGATAGTTTTAATAAAAAGCATATTATATTAAATAATGGGGAAAGCACTTCGGCATACCTTACTATGCAAAAGAATATCAAACTGGACCACCTTTTGTGTTCAACCTTCATGACCGAATATTACATTTTTTTTAATTGATATTGGATAATTTTATTAGTATGTGTGAATCTGATAGTAATGTTATGTAAAAATATAAAAATTAACTTCAAAGGTGAATATAGTGAGAGATGAATATAACTAACTTTTCTATAATTAGGAACAAATTCTTCACACATACGACACAGTCAATAATACGTATTATTTTCAAAACAGTTGTGTTATGGACTGGTTAAAGATTACTATAATTAAAAGGTGTTTTCAGCGTTAGAAAAATACATTTAAAGTTGCTAAAAGGTTAACTAGATTTAGCTAAAAGGTTGGGTACAAACTCACCTCTAATAATAATGGCACAGGTAAATAGCCACATGAGTAAAAAGTGATATTCGTGTCCTTACCTTTACAACTCAATGAAAAAGAAACTCACCTTCATTCTTATTTTCACTCATTTTCCCCCCTTTCTAATTTGATACCTGTTTTTATTTTCTTTTTTTCCTCCGTGTAATACTCACCACTGGTAAAACAAACAGGACATTTTAGCTTTAATCTTCTTACTACATAACCCAAATAACTTCAGTCATGTTTGCATTAATGTTGCATTAATCATGTTGTTGCGTATTAATGAGTTTTCAGGCTATGCTAATTACTGTCATAGATTCTGCAGCAGCCCATTAAATATACAAATTACAGAATTAAAGAGCCAGAGCTCTTCATGATTAATCTCTAAATGGAGAAAAACTAATGATGTCTATACAAAGTTTCTCTCTACTTTTGGCTGAGTGAGCCCAGTGAACAATCAATTAGACCGTGGGGGAAATCTGAAGCTATCCAACTACACAATTCCATATACGAGCTTTGTTTCTGCCGTCAGTACTGTTTTGTCTTGCATAAGAATTTTGCATTTATGCGTTGCCTGTCCTCAATATTGGTGACAATGATGTTTAACATAAAGCCCGTTTTGAATATGATAAGTTTGTGCCGAATCTATTCCACAGATTCTGAAGTCACCAATGGGATTTGTGTGAAAGAATTGCCACCTCAAGGAAGTTGTCAGGAAAAGACCTCAAGCACAACTATCACAACAAAAGGCCAGGGTTTTCATAAGAACAAAGCCAGGATGCTCTGCTGGCCTCTGTGAAGTCTGTATTTGTATCCCAGAGTAAACTTGTCTTGAATAGCAGAACAGTGCTGGGACAAGAGATGAAAGGACCTAGGATTTTTTAGAGCAGGTAGGTGGCCTGATCCCCCAGCCACAGGCTCAGGGAGAGGGTCATTCTGAATTGTATCAGCAAGGCACAACAATGGACCTGTACTTAAAGTGTAGCAAGGACACAACAGAGGGGTGCTGCCTAAAGACAGTGAGAAGAGGAGCAGTGTTGTATCACAGAGGTTTGCACTCAGAGACATCACAACAGGCTACAGAGGTGAGCGTGATTTGTGTAGAGCCGAAATATGTCAACGTTCAACCTCAAGAGCCCAAGGGTGACAGGTCAAAGAGAAGGCTCAACGGTTAAGAGCACTTAATGCTTGGGATGGCTATTTTTGGCTGTCGATTTGACTATATCTGGAATGAAAGCCAAAGTGCCATGTCACACTGAGAGATTCAAATGGAAAGGCCCACCTTAAATCCAGATCATTCCAGGTCTCAAGACCTGCATCAAATCTGGGCCACAACTTCTGCTGTCAGTCTCTATAAATAAAGGACATGAAAGAAGGAAGCTTTTCCTTTTCGGCTTCTTGCCCTCACTCTGGCTGACAGTTTCATCTCGTCACTGATATTAGAGCCTGCTTCTTCAGGACTCTGACATATACTGAAGACCAGCTGAGACATCCAGCCTTGTGGCTGGAACAAGTACCCTATTTCTGAACTTTCCACTGGAGGCAGCCATTGCTGGAACAGTCAGACGGCACCCCGCAGGCCAACCCCACAGACATTCGCTCTATCAGGTCCGTTTCTTTAGAGAACCCTAACTAACAAAACACTCTTTCAGAGGACTTAGGTTTGTTACCTATGTCAGGCATCTCACAACTATCTGTAACTCCAGATCCCTGGAAGCTGAGGGGTTGCATCTTAAACTGTAGGGATGGAGCAGAGACAGATTAGAAACCGCTTAGGCTTAAATCTTTTAATTCCCCCAAACCTATTTACAGTGAGTGCCACACTTCTTCCAACAAGGCCACATCACATAAACCTTCCCCCTCAAATACCACCAACTGGAGACCAAACACTCAAATGCCAGAGACAATGGGAGGAAGTCATGAATCTCCGGATGTTAGTGCTGGGAATTGAACTCAGGTCCTCTGGAATAGCAGTATCTTCTCTTAGCCGCTGAGCCATCCCTTGAGCCCTGACCATGGCACTTTGTTACAGCAATAACAAAGTACCCAACACAAGGAGTCAGGCTGAATATAAGTTAAACATCCAAGAAAGCTGATTTTCCTCTTCCTGTAAGGGTGTGGTCTGTGGTCTTATAGAGAAGCTGTCTAGATGCCAGGGTCGTCATTGCTTTTAATGACACCACAGCTCTCCACAGGGCTTGTCTAGATTCTGTCAAGAAAGATTGCTGAACACTGGGTTTCCTCACCCACACACCTTGCCCATCAGAAGGATTCTGAGAGGCTTTAGGCTGATTTGCTGGTGGTCTGGCTAGTAATTAAATAGAAACCAGTTTTGCTGCTTTAGCAGTAATTGTATAAACACAATATTGCTCAGGCAGAGAGTAATTAAACCGATAGAGAAGAGATACATGATTTGAAGTGGATAAAACATAAATGCATCAAAACAAAAGTCAGAATAATGAGCCAAAATGCTGCAAAATGAGACAACAAGAGAGTCCAAGCAATTTAGACAACAACACAAGAGTCCAAGTGCAGAGGCAGCACTTAGTCTATAAAAAGGCAACGGACAGGAAGCACAGACAGAGACATACAGCAGGCTCGGGGAGCAGCATTGATTGGACACTGCCTACATGGAAGAGAAGAATAAATTTTTAAAAAGGAAATGAAACTAATGAATGGGCTAGAGAAATACAACAGGTCAAAGCAGAAATATCCCAGAGAAGAAAGGAGGGGAGAAACACCTCCAGAGAGAAATACAAGGCACCACCAAAGCTCATCAACAAAAACCCCATGGGCCACTCAACCCGGAAACCCTGAGAGCCACGGCAGAGATATTCGATGCAGGTAAGAGAGGATCTAGACTTACATCAAGTTTTAAGTCAGAAACACAGAATCAGCAACAAATCGACCAAATGCTAAGGGTTCAGAGGCGGTGGCGTGATTGTTAGAGGAGCTCGGTGCATCTCCCCGGTGCCATTTTCCTAATTATGGTGGCTGCTATGACATTCTCCTGCAGGGACACGACCCAAACCAGGTGTAATTGAGGGTGGCTGTGCAGGGAGGGTTCTGTGTGGACTGTGAGGTCGAAGGAAAGGTCTCCTTCACCTGCAACTGTTCAGATGTCAGCCTAATAGCCACAAAAAAAATACAATTTTTTAAATATTCACAATCGTATCTTATTAAGCATGCTTTCTCTTCCTTGTTGCTTGGAGTAGCATGAAACTCCCTCAAGCTTTTCTGGGACTCAATCAACTCATGTATAACTCACAAATTTTAAGTTACCTTATTTAAGAGATTCCCTTCCTTTTTGGAGTACAGGGACTGACCCGAGGTCTTGCACATTTTAGGCAAGTGCTGAGCTCTCTTGCTAGTCCACTTTACCACTGTCATGGCCGCCATCTCCAAAGGAAATGGGATTCCCCAGGGGCTCATCCAGTACAGTTTAGAAATGGCTGAAGAAACATGCAAGTCCAGATCGCAGTGTTTTCCAGGACTTCTCTCTTTTTCTTTGGTACCCCTGACTCACTATTCATTTAAACAAACAAATAAAAACATTCCCTGGTTTTTGTCAGTAAAGGTGTTTAAATAGAAGTCTCATGGGTTCCTGTCTGTTCCTAACTCTCTATAGAACCCTTTCTTTGTTCCCCATTGGTGCTCCTGGCTTGGGGTGCCTTTCAGTGGCACAGACTTGATTTACCCACTAGCTGATTTTGTGGTTCTTTTTGTACCACCTATCTCCATATTCCAAGTTGTTTGAACTGCAGTGAGAGTAACCTCTAGAGGCAGACTTCATTCTGTTATCTTTTCTTAAACGACAGTCTAAGAAGTTCCAAGCCAAAGAAAGGTATGTGGTGTGTGGTGAGATGGAGCGGACCTGACTTTGGAGACACACTCTGCTGTTGACTTTCAGGAGTCCCTAGGAATGCATTGTGTTGCGTTTCCTCGGATGAGGACCGAGAGGAGAGACTGGCCTCTTCTAAGAGGACTTATTCAACTAGTTGCCTGGCATCCTGTGGGTATCATCTAAGAGTGGTCTAGGCTTGCCAGCACTAAGGATAACTGCCAACGTCACTCCCTCAGAGAGCTCAATATGGGAGGTTAATTTTGTACACTGAGAAACCTGCATTTCAAAAAAAAAATGTGTATTGATGTTTTTTCTCCTACCTAGAACAGGAACATAGCCTAAAAACTGAAAATAGGGCTGTGGAGATGGCAGTCAGGGTGTGGACTTTGTGAGCATGAGAACTTGAGTTTCAAAAGAGCTGAGCAAAGTGGGGTACCCTTCTAACTCCAGGGCCTGGGAGGCAGAAACAGCACATCCCTTGGTGGTCCCTGGCCATCCAGCTAAGGCTTATTGATGAGTTTCAAACTAGTGAGGGATTCTGTCTCAAAACCAAGGTTCCCAAAGAATAAAATATAAGGCCGACTTCCAGCCTCCCCTCCATACGCCTGCACACATACACACAATACACTCACATAAAACATGAAAAATAGCTAAATTTTAGAAAGCTCCCTTTATGAGACCCACTGAGATGAGGAGACTATTTTGCTCCTCTCTTCTTAACCACTGAAGCTTGTTTTTTCACATATTCTTCCAAGAACATGTATTCAATCAATAATATCTATGATCTCCATATTAGCTCCATATTCTACAAAAGGAACTGAGGCCAGGAGACAGTATATCCAAGTGAGGCACAGCTATTATTTTTACCAATCTCACAAAATAGAGTTATCTATTTCTGAAGACATCATCACTATGTAATATTTATAATGAATTTAATTCATGATTACCTTGATCAGTTTCATTAAACAATTTCCCTTCCAACTGAAGCCTTCACCATGGGCATTTTTCCACCAGTGCAATGTGTGGGATAGTTATTAGTCAGGGAACTGCAGCTTTTATTACAATATTCCAGTGGCACTTAGGAAATATGATTCATGATGATGCGATGAAGAAGACGACTCCAGGGGAGTGCATGGCTTTTCCCATGTCTGTTTACAAATGAGACGGCAGAGAGACAAATGCACATTTTCAGACTTAGCCCTCAGAGCAGTGGACACTGGTCTTTGCATGGCCATTACGAAATACTTCAGGGCCTGAAGAGAGGTCTCCATGGGTAAGAATATTTGCTGTGCAAGCATGACCTGAACTTAGATCCATAGCACTGAGTTTAAAAAGCTGGGTGCTTCTGTGTGCATGCTGGATGGCCCCAGTGTTGAGGGGTGGAGGTAGCAAGAACAGACGACTCAGTTTGATGGCTGTTGGCTTAGTTCTAGTCTCAGTAAGAGGTGACAATCCTGTCTCAAGGGAATAGTTCAAGAGCGGTAGAGCAGGGCACCAAAAGGACTCATCTGTGTATATGGGCACACACATTTGCACACGTGTGCATGTACTAAGTGTTTCAAATGTTTAAGTTCCCTAATAGTCCAACTGTTAGTGTGGACTCTCTGAGAAGCAATGGTGATCACAGTATCACGCTAATAATACATACAGAAAAATGATACGTGTTTTTGCAAGTGGTTGGGGCCAGAAGCAAGGTGACGCTTGACTGCTTTCGCCGTTTTTCATGGCCCTTCGATCCAGGTGCTCTTATGGTAACACTGATCGTCTTCTGAAACACAGAACTTGCTTCCTTTAAAGGGAGTAAAGATGGATTAGAAAGCAGTCCTTGGCTCTCGTTTTGGAAAAACTCTTGAAAGAGTGTGATGGGGAAGGTCGCACAGGGCTGAATCCCATCCACGAGTCCACAGAGATATCTATTATTGGATCCCATTCATTAGCTGTGGCCAGGTTGGCGTTTTCTTCCCTAATCTTTATTTGATTTGTTTCCTGAGAAAGCTCTCAGGACAGTGTGGCTACCTCCATAGCTGGCATGTGTACAGAGGCCTTGCTAATATCCATCTGTGCTGTTCACTACTTATCAAATATGATTCTGGAGGGCTACTCATGTGATGTAACACATCACACTTTCAAAGGAAGAGGAGTTTTTCAAAAAAGGAGCGGGTAAACCCATCTACCTATAGTAAAGGGTGAGCATAAAATAATTCAAATTAAATGCTCTCTTAGAAAAATCAACTCTTATCCATCATTCTTTTATTAAATTTGCTGCTATTTGTAGGGTAATGGCCGCTTCATTTCTGTGGAGCTATGGCAGTGCCCAGCATGGCAGAGGAATGATTGAAAAATAACTGTCAACAAGATCTGCCATGTGTACTGTAAGAAGAACTTGCTGATGCAGAAGCCAGGGTATTTTTATACTTTTCGTAGCTGTCATTCCAGAAGATACAGCTGGGGAGGAATCGTCTTGGTGCCCCCGGGAATGTTGGAAATGAGAGGGTGCTATCAAGGGTAAGGTTGGGCTAAGACAGTGAATAGTCCAATGACCAGGGAATATGAGCTGACTACCAGGAGAGGAATGAGGTAGACATCGTTAGATGGAGACTGGGACCTTCAGACTGCTCGTTTCCTAGTTTTATCTTTATCTTGTATTGAGAGATAATATTAACTTGTTAAAAAAAACAAATTGAATACCTATAAACAGTATTGTACAGCTCACTTCCCAACTTTCTTATTGATTGCTTCAAATAAACACACAATTTAGATATTCTTTCTTTACCTTCTAAATGGGCATAAAGGATGGGCTGAAGCCATGTCTTCCATCAAGTCTAGGTTCTTTTGAATTTCAGTGTGCTATTTTAAGATTTAGCTTCTAAAATTATAATTTTTTTCAGACACGTCTGTCAAAAGAATGGTGTGTTTCATATTTCTGTGGGTCATGTGTTGCACATGTCCCTGGAAGCCATAGGTCTTCCTTGAGTCATCTTTCAGACAGGATCCACTACTGGGACATGAGGTTTGCAGATTCGTCTAGGCTGGTTGGCCAGTGAGGCCCGGGCATCTGGCTGTCTTTATCCTCCCTTCAGTGGGACTGTAGGTACACACCATCATATCTGGTTCTTTACACGGGTCTTGGTAACAGCCCCATCCTCATGTTTGTGCAGCAGGCAGTTGAACTTTCTCCACGGCAATGCTTCTTGTATTTCTTTGCCGTGCAAATGTTGTCTGAGTCCCATTTGAAACAAAATTAGACGGGAATGCTTTCTCCTATTAAAAACATTCAAGTTACAAAACTCTCCCAAAACTTTCCCAAATCGTCATCTGTATCTTGCCACAAATGGTCGAAAGGAAAAGCAGAAGACAATGCTTTGTAGAAAGTGATGTCTGCTGTTCCCCAGATTTGCCCTTCGACCTCTCGTCTTGTTGTCACTCCAGGACTGCCCCTTCTCATAGCGAACGATGCCTAGCTCATTTGTGCTTGTAAACATTGCCCGTTCCCGATAGAAAAATCCATTTCTACCTTCTTTCCCAAGGCTTTTGTGATGAGTTGTGTATGTCACTATATGTCAAAGGTCCCTCTGGAGGCCTTGCTGTATTTGTGTCTTCAACCCTTATGGCTCCATCATCAAGGCATAGCAGTCACCATTCTCATCCTATGTCACACAAGGTGATGCTAAGATAGCTACAAGATGCCATGGGGCTGGAAGGTGATAGAGAAAGGTTTCAATCTCATGACGTCAGCCTGGGAATGTGAATTCAGATGCTCAACAGCCCCGGCTCATAACCTGGTGCATGCTGCTTCTTGCCCTTTTCATGTGAGGTGGCCTTTTTTGCTTTGTGTCACTGAGCTTGAGAGTAGAGGCATAATCCTTGTCTTTCAGGCCCCTTGACCTTGGAAGACTACCTTTTTCAGGAAAGAGAAAGAAACCTTCCTTTCTACTCCCTCGATTCTTAAGACAGCTCGCTTGTTTAGAGTTATCCATGCAGCTGTCTTCACCTTCGAGACTCTTTGAAGATCATAAACATGTCAAGCATATTTCTGCATCTATCACACACTTATCTGTAGCCTTTCTAGTACTAAGTATCCAATAACTCCCCTGTGGCATTTTGTGAAATTGGGTTGCTTTGGGAGATCAAGGTCTTGGCTCCTGTAGAGAACCACCGAAGGCAAAGCTCATTTCTAATCTCATCTTTCATACAATGGCCTTTATGTAGAAATACCTTGTACCTCTCACGCTGATCCTTGGCCATCAAAGTAGCCACACAGGTTGTATGGTTAGAGCTAAGAGGAGAATAGGCACTATTTAATATTTTTTCTTCTGTTAGGGGAAGAAATAGAGGTAAACAAACTTTCAGTGGCCTTGCTAAACTTCACAGTATCAAAACCTCAGCTAACTCCAGACTTCTCATGGCAGTATTCCACTTGGAAATTTTTGCAATGGAGACATATATGGCACCTTGGGCCATCTTTTATCTCTTATAAAATGAAAACCTGCTGAGAAGTGTTTGCAGATCAGAAAGGGTAGAATGGCTAATCCACATTACAAAGTTAAAGACTGATAAAAACTTCTTACATTTTTTTCTCCCAATGGGAAAAGGATTTATTGTTGATAGTAAACACATATTGGTGTGGGATTCCCCTCTGTGTGCTGTGCTTACCATTTGTTGAATTAGGAGCGGCGGGGCTGCGTCCCCGGCACCCGGCCGCCCGCATGGCTAGCTTATGCCCAGAAATAATTACACGGAAACTGTATTCTTTCAAACACTGCCTGGCCCGCTAGTTCCAGCTTCTTATTGGCTAGCTCTTACATATTGTTCTAACCCATTTCTAATAGTCTGTGTAGCCCACGAGCTGGCTTACCAGGGAGGATCTTAACCTGTGTCTGTCTGGCGCGGGAGAATCATGGCGACTCCTCCACTAAGCTTCTTTTTCCCAGAATTCTCTTCTGTCTACTCCGCCTACCTAATTTTCTGTCCTATGAGGGCCGAGGCAGTTTCTTTATTATTACAAGACCCACCTCAATCATTTCCCCTTTTTCTGTTTAAACAAAAAAAGAAAGGCTTTAACTTTAACATAGTAAAATTATATATCACAAAACAGTTATCAAGTAAGAATTACAGTTATAATATTTATATCTATTTTATCTCTTATCATAACTAAGGAAAACTATAACTATTTATTCTTCAACTCCATCCTAAATGTATTAAACATCACTAATCACATGTTCACTGGTACGTTCCATGATAAAGGGATCAGGGAATCCTAACATACTCTGAAGGCCTGTTTATGGCAGGAGAATAAGTTCAGCTATCCTCTGAAATCATAACCAATGGAGAGCCCTAAATTCTGTCTATTCAGGGATAGGTAGTGTTATGCAAAACAACACAGGAGGAAGCCATCAGAGATATGTTCAAGGCCTAACTCCAGAGGGAGAGGCTGCAATAAGCATCACTGTGCTCAGGAAGCTAAGGGACTAGGACACAGTTCCCTCCCTGTTCTCAGGGATGGCTGTGTGCTTCCTTCTGACAGAGGAGAAAACATCAACTTTAGGCAGGGAAATGCAAGGCTATATTTATTTCTATATTTATGCTCCCCAAACCCATTATGTCATCAGCTCAAGAGGGGACTAAATTAGTACCTAAGTCTATTTTGTTTCATCTTTTAGAGAAAAGAAAAATAAAAGGCTATTCTTCATGGGTTTCATGTTGATTTTCATTTTATTGCATAAATATGAATGATTACCATGTATATGTCTGACTAATTCTGAATGATGATAATCAGGAAATATCTTCTCCCTTTGTAGTGAACACATTGATAGCTTAATTCTCTTCTTCTTATCCCTTTCACAGAACTGTGGATTTATGGAACACTTAAGATTATGATTGATTACAATATTTGTGTTATAATGAATCAGGCGATTGGATCTTTCATGTTGTTCCTAGGATATTTGCCCTGTGTGCTGTTTTCAACCTGCCAGGAAACACTAATGGAGAGTTGTTTTGACTCAGAAACACTGAGAGAGACAATCAAAAACAAAAGCTGTTCTCAATCCTATGCATAAACAACTCATGTCTCTCAAAATAGAGTACCGTGACTAAAATATAAATAAACTCAAAGATTAATTTCCAAATCAAAGAAAAGAAAACAGAACATAAACTTTTGAAAATTCCCTTCATATTTTTCTATTCATTGTAGAAAAAACCCAAAGGAGCATAATACTCTGATGCAAGAGTAAATTTACATACAAAATCTTTGATAACAGATTCTAATAGTTACAATTAGAGTAATTGGCAGGGGTGAGGGTTAGGATTCCAAATTTAGAAAACACTATTAATTAATTAACGTGGGTAGAAATAGAAATGTCTCCAGTAGCAGAGCTGATCAAGGATGCCATTTTTCAGATATAGGCAGAAAACTGAAAGGCCAATAGAGTCAACCACGATAGTCAGCTAGAGATGACACAGTGCATTTACATCCACATGAAACCATCTGTGTCAACTAAAATGCTAGTTTTGAAGGTGAGGAATAAACCAGATAAAAGATTTCTGCCATGCTGCTTTCTCTTTAACACAGTGAACACAACTCAATGTCAGTATTTACAGCTGTAAAAAAACACTTTGCCTATAGAATGGATTCCATTGTGTACGAGAGCAGCCGAACATATTCAAAACCACAGCTTGATTTTATACAATCGCACATGGTAGCTGTCCAGAATGGCTGGCAGGTAAGAGGCTGTTCTGGGGTGAGAGCTGAAGGCAGATGCCCAAAGCCCAGTAACACACAAGAACACAACTTTAGTTTGCTAAAACATATTTTCACTGGAATTCTCTGGTTAACAGTTGGATTCAACATCGGGTAGATTACCATCTAGGCCTCAAGATAGTCATCACAGACTAAAAGGAAGGGTTGACACCACTGCAGGAGTAATATACAAAGTTGCTTTACCACACATGCATGCTATGAAACCCCATATACTAACATGTGTATACTTCATCTTTAAAATTTAAAACGGATCACCTTCCTTAGCATGGTGGTGCAGGCCTGCAATCTCAGTATTCAGGGAATGGAGAAAAGAGGAGGGGGAATTCAAGGTTATTCGTGGCTACATAATGAGTTTAAGTCTAACGTGGGGTGTATAACATCCTCTCTTCTATATATGCACATATATTGCTAGAGAGGCAGTTAGTGGATAAAAAAGTGTACTGCTTTCATGGAGAGTTGGAGTTGGTTCCTAGCAACCACATTAAGTAGCTTCTAACTGCTAGTCACTATAGCTCCAGGGAATATGAAACCCTCTCTAGGACTGTGTGGGCACCTGCACTTACATGTGTGTATGCACATGCATTTGCACACACACATTTACACATAACTAAAAGTAAAATGTATCTTAAGAAAACAAAATAAAAAAGGGCATGGTTTGGTGGTACAGACCATTAATACCAGCACTCATGAGGCATGTATCTCTGAATGCAAGGCCAGCCTGGACTACATAGTGAATTCTAGGCCAGCCAGGGCTACACAGTGAGACCTTGTCTCAAAAATAAATAAAGATTCAAATAACTAAACCACTAGTAAACAACAAAATGGACCACGTAAATGATTTTTATCAGTTTACTCCATCTTCTCTGAATTAAATGCTCATCAAATAGAAAAGTACAAGTGAACCACTTGCTTATTTGTCTATCATAAGCTGCTACATTTAGGCAACTGTCTGATAGTTAAGAAATGTGCCCAGCGACGAAGCTGCTGTACTTAATTCTCCACTTATTTTTCACTCATACTGCAACTTTCAATTTCAGTTTCCTCAAGTTGATGCTGAATAAGTCGTCCACTCCCTAATCAACAAACATCATCCATGTTAGAATTAAAGGGAGACATCACGGCTCTTGGCTCTTGCTCTCCTGTTATTTACAGTTAGGACAATGCAGCAAATGAGAAAATGAGCGCTGCCATTTAGTGGTTCTGCCTCCGCTGGGCTTGCATACATCTGAAAGCAGCTACGTGTGACTCGCATAGCCTCAATGCTGACCTTTGAGGAAGATTAATCATACATGGATCTTAGTATGTTAAACATCAATATGAGCAATCATAAGAAGGAAGAGAATAAAATAAATTAGAAGTTTTGTTCAAGAGTTCATATTTGTAGTCCAAAATTGATTATCGTGTCTATTGAATGAGTATTTGTAAAAGCATATACTAATGATTAGCTTTTACTGTATTTGTGAAAAATGCATGCGGATTTATCATGCCACATGTTTTATGTGGTTAGTTATCATATTGCAATAGCTGTGAAGACAATTGTATGTCTTTGATTAGCAACAAGTAATTCTATTGCATATTAATATTCTCATGAAGCAACACAGGAGCATGAAACAGGGCTTGAGTTGGTGTATCCTGGTTGTTACTATACAAGCACAAATAGGATTATTGTCTCCACACCATGATTGTCTGAGGCCAAGCATTCTGACAGAAACTTAGACTATGATGGCTCAGCCATCTCTAGGGACATAAAAGCCTTATGCTCCATTGACATCTGGGAACATCCCTAGAGTCAAGTCTCTCGCCAACCCTAAAATGGCTCCCTTAATTAAGATATATACTTCCCTACTCCCATATCCACCCTGCCTTCTCCATCCCAACTGTCCCATTCTTCCAAGCTCCCCCATCCTTCCCTTCTCACTTGTCTCTCCCCATTTCTCCTTATTCTGACCCCACCCCACCCCCAAGTTTCCATTTTTTGCCTAGCAATCTTGTCTCCTTCCAATATCAGGATAACTATATGTTTTTCTTTGTGTTCACCTTCTTATTTAGCTTCTCTAGGATCTCATATTATAGGCTCAAGGTCCTTTATTTATGGCTGGAATCCACTTATGAGTGAGTACATACCATACAAGTGTCCATGGAGATGTCCCCAGCTAGATCCTTGGGCAGCTGAGGAGAGGGAGCCTGAAATGGGCCCTATCCTATAGTCATACAGATAAATATCTTGCATATCACCATAGAAACTTCATCTGGTGATGGATGAAGCTAGAGACAGAGACCCACATTGAAACACTGGACTGAGCTCCTAAGGTCCAAATGAGGAGCAGAAGGAGAGAGAACATGAGCTAGGAAGTTAGGACTGCGAGGGGTGTGCCCACCCACTGAGACGGTGGAGCTGATATAATGGGAGCTCACCAAGGCCAGCTGGATGATGGAGCATGTGATCAAACTGGACTCCCTGCACGTGGCTGACAATGAGGCTGACTGAGAAGCCAAGGACAATGGCACTGGGTTTTGATCCTACTGCATGTAATGACTTTATGGGAGCCTAGTCTGTTTGGATGCTCACCTTCCTAGTCCTGGATGGAGGGGGGAGAACCTTGGACTTCCCACAGGGCAAGGAACCCTGACTTCTCTTTGGACTGGAGAGGGAGGGGAAGGGGGATGGGGGAGCGGGAGGAAAATGGAAGGAGGGGAGGAGGTGGAAATTTTTAATTAAATAAAAAAGTAAAGCATTCAAAAAACAATAGAGAAAAAATGCCTTATGCTAAAATAAGTTATCCAATTGTTCATGCTCCATCCTAGGTTGTATTTTAGATAGAAACACATGGCCTCTTTGATTAAATACTAGTCATTAGACAATAGCGTTTGACCTATCACACTATTGCTTTAGTTACCATAACTTGCAATGCTGATAGTAATACTGTAAATTTTGTTTAGTAAATTAGATTTAAAAGAATAAAGAATGTGATAGTCTTCTAGATTAGAGTATCATTTTCTTCTCTGAGTTCTTCACTTTTTGTTGATGGAGAGATTATTATGAATTGAATTGTATCCCTCTATGGTAGTTAGAATGTAATTGGCCCCATAATCTCATAGGAGATGGCACTATTAGGAGGCATGGCTTTGTTGGAGTTGGTATGGCCTCGTTGGAGGAAGTGTGTCACTGTGGGGGTAGGCTAGAAGATTCCTATACTAAGGATCCTGCCCACTACATCATTTGATTTCCTGTTGCCTATAAGACAGAAGACTCTCAGCTATTCTTCCAACATCATATCTGCCTGCATGCCACCATGTTTCCTACCATTGTAATGGACTAAAACTCTAAAGTTGTAAGCAAGACTTTTCAATTCAATGTTTTCATTATAAGAGATGTTATGGTCATACTGTCTTTTCACAGCAATAGAAGACCCCTAACTAAGGCAGAAGTTGGTACTAGGGATTGTGTTATTGCTGTGATAGGCCTGACCATGTTTTTGTTTGGAGTAATATGGACTTTGGACTGTGGATTAGAAAATCAGATGAATGTTTTAAGTCCTTCTTCATGGGTCATACTAGTAGGAGCATGGAAGACAGTGGCACTGTATCTGATTTAATGAACTGTGGGTTATTCACTCAAGAGATTTCAGGAAAGAAGCATTTTCCTAGAAATCATTCTTGTGATATTGGGTGAAGAAAGTGGGTGTCTTTTGCCCTTGTCTGAAGAGGATGACTGAGGCAAAAGTGAAGAATTTTGGATTAATTCTATTGGCAGAGGAAATCTCAAAGCAGCCCAGTATAGACCCTGTTGTTTAGTTTTAGTGGTAACTCTGATGAAGATTTACAATGAAAAGGAGAAAGCTGGGCAGGGTAAATTACAAAATGTAAATTTTGAGAAGAAGAGAGCACAAGGAAGTGGAATAGACCTAAATTCTTTTTACAAAGGGATACATGGATTAAGAAATGGAATACAGAGAGTGGTGATATCAAGACAAAATTCCACCCAGCTAATTTTCCAACTTGTGAAAAGGAACTAAAGAAAAGTTTATGGTCTCGGTGTCATAGGGCACACCTTTAAATCCAGCACTGGGAGGTCAGAGGTTGGCAGATCTCTGAGTTTGAGGCCATCTTGATTTACAGAGCAAATTTCAGGACAGCCAAGCTTAGACACTGATTGACAGAAAATTGGTAAAGATGTAATTGAACAAGAGGGCCATGTTCCAGCCCCAGTAAGCAGCAGAACTTGGCAGCTTTGGCCATTTGGTTCTGTCTTTAGAGTTAAGGATAGAAGAAACAGGTTATGGAATTTACATCCATGTAAAGAAAGCCATTGAAGCCAGGCACATGTCCTGAATGGAGGCCTAGTAGAGAGGTTACTGCACGAAGCTGTGAATTTGAAGCCTGGATTGCCTTGAAGAACCCAAGATGTTAGAGATGCACAGTAAGGGGATCTCTTCTGAGGAGAGCTGCTAACAGGGAGTGGAACTACCTCAAGAGAAAAAGTGTGTTTTAGTCAACAAAGCTAAAAAGAGTGGGAGATCTGAAGAGTGTTCTGACATTAGATATGGAGATGCAGAGTTAGGGGTTCGCCCAGCTGGTTTTCAGTCTTGTTTTGGTGCAGTGTTTCCTCGCTCTGCTCCCTTCCCTGCATTTTGAAATGATAATGTATCTTCTGTGTCATTATGTTATAAGTCTGTAATCTGTTTTTATTTTGATTAGTTAAAAGACTGCATGAACCTCAGAAGAGACTTTGAACTTTGGACCTTTAAACATTGTTGAGACTGTGATAGACTATGGGAACTTTTGAAGTTAGACTAAATACAGTTTGCAGTGTGATATTGTTACAAGCTTATGGGGGCTAGGGAATGCAGTGTGGTAGCTTGAATGTAATTGGCCCCTATAATCTCATAGGAAGTGGCACTATTAGGAGGTGTGGCTTTGATGGAGTAGGTATGTCCTTGTTGGAAGAAGTGCCACTGCGAGGGCAGGCTTTGAAGTTTCCTGTGCTCAGTATACCTCCCATTGGCTCAGCTGGCTTCCTGTTGCCTACTAGATGTAGTATCTCAATTACTCCTCCAGCACCATGTCTCCCTGTATGCTGACATGGTGTTTTGCCATGATGATAATGAATTGACCTCTGAAACTGTAAGCAAGCTTCATTAAATGTTTTTCTTATTAGAGTTGTCATGATCATGGTGTCTTTTCACAGCAATAGAGTCCTTACTAAGACACCCACCATTCAGATGCTGAAGTCATATGCCCTTGTACTTCAAAATAAGATTATGTGAACAGGTTCTTTGCAGATATTAATTTACAATCAGGTCATGCTGAATTAAGGTGTGTCCCTGATCCAACATGACTGAGCAGACAGATACTCACATAGAGAAGACACCCTGTGAAAATATAGGCAGAGGGTGGATGATAAAGCTGAACTCCAAAGAGACTAAAAATGGTCAGAAAAAAACATGAAACTAGAGGGGAAACCGGGACCGGAGGTGGAATTCCATGGGCATTAGAAGAAGAGGGATCATGATAAAAATTACAATTTGCTCACATGTGTTGCCATGAAAACAGAGCCTGGAGTTGACAGATCGATCAAGGACACTATGAAAGATAAATACAGAGACTTAGGATTCAGTATAGGATAATCAATCTAGACGGATTGAAAGAAAGACAGAGTTCTGGGTTAGGGTAGACCAGGAGGCTGCTCCAAGGCTTTCAGACAACAGTGATTTTTAAAAAATACACTGTTGCTTCAAATGTAGTCAGTTGTGACAGACTAAATTGTAAATAAAGATGGCTGCTAACAAGAAGCTTTTATCTTCATCACTCAGAGAACCCCATAGAGTCAAATACAAGGTAACAAGGAGCTAAATGCAGGGTAAGTAAGAAAGACCGCAGTCCTGGTGACTGAGGTAGGGTTTATTCTCCCTGTGGTAAAGCAACAAGCTAGTCAAGTGAGGGCAAGAACCAAGAGAGCTCAGCATAATAAATAGTACTCGGGAGAGCAGAGAGGTCAGAGGTAACAATGCATCAGCCAATGACTGAGAGAAGAGAGCCGATGCCAAGGCCAAACCAGCAAAGCACAGAGTGAAGTGGTCTTCTAGCCTTTCTCTATTTCCTTCATTTCCCTGGTTGAGCCCAGGGTGTGCATACGGAGCTCGCAGGCTTCCATTGCTCTAGCTCACAAAAGCACAGAAAATGAAGTAATCTCAGCAGAGGCTATCTCACTCTTTGTCCTGTTTCTGCCATGCTCTGTACAGCCCTATACAAAGGACACTTGGTGGCTTTTCCTCCCTTGGGAACTCCTTGGCATAGCTCTCAGTTTCCTTTAACTTTTCACTTTTCCTTAATTTCTCACTTCACTCTAATGATTCCCACTTCTGCTTTGTATATTCTCATAACAATTCGTTTCAGCACTCGGGAGGCAGAGGCAGGCAGATCTCTGTGAGTTCTTCTAGGCCAACCTGGTCTACAAGAGCTAGTTCCAGGACAGGCTCCAAAGCTACAGAGAAACCCTGCCTCGAAAAACTAAAAAAAAAAAAAAAAAAAAAAAAAAAAGAATTAGTTTCATTAATTTTCTTTGCAATGAGCTAAGGAACCCACAGCTACTATCCTAGGTCAACCTTTGGTGGACCTTGAATATCTGGCAACCCTGGACTCTGGGTCAAGTTTAACTCAAGAGTCCTGATCAGACAGAACCAACAACACAGGAATCATGATCTCAGATATCTATTTTATAATAGACATTAGATATATAAAACTATTTATCTAGTACAATATCTAATATCTAGATCAAGGAGATAAATCTCTATTGCTTAAGTCATCCAGCCTATGTTACGTTGTTATGGTAGCCCTGGCTTAGTAGTAGTATAATCATTACAATTATGAACATTAAGTTCTGTCAAACCTTTCCACCAGTGTCATAAAACAATTAAATCCAACAGAACATTAAGAAGCAAAATGCTGAAAAATCACATATATATCCCATTCACACACACATATGCACACATATATAGATATAGATAAAGATATACATATATCTCATGAAGTTCGAAAATCAAAATAATAGGACAGCCATCACACAAGGGTGGCACTGTGTTGCAGGAGGTCCTTCTGTTCCTCCAGCCAATAGCTGCTGAGATACCAGCCCATTAGGGCATGGTCTCTCTCCCTTTAAAATAGCTGCTACTTCCCTTCTAGCTCTCTTTGCTTCCTGCTCCGGTTCTGGCGACTAGACTTCTTCCTGATTGCACAGAGGACTGTTGTCTGGGATGGTTATCTCTAAGTTTTTTCCCCTTTAAATAAATACCACCCTATTAATCATAATTCCAAACTGGTGTGGCATTGTTTATGATTCATGCCTTCAGCACTGCTTTTCCTAGTTATAATCAATTTTATTATGAACTACATGGAGGCCACAGGCAGTTCTTGGTATAATGTTTTCTTCTGTTTTTTATATTTTTCTTGAAATAGTTGTCATATGAAGTCCTCTTGTTGGGCTCGTCTTGGCTCTTATTGACCATTCTGATAACTTCTAACAGATTACTTGAAGGAATTTAAATTTAATTCTACTCCATTCTAACAATAACATGCAGACAAGTTTCTCCCTGTCTGTCTACCTATGTGTCTATGCATGCCTGTATCTATGAATACACATGTATTTATCTATAACCTACATATCTACGCGTGTATGTATGTGTCTGTCAGTCTTCTCCCTGCCTCTGAAAGAGGAGACTCTTCCCCACGTGTGATACTTTCACAGACCAGAAAGATTTTAGGAAGTCAACACTGTTGCGGGAGGTCTTTCCGCCCCTCCAACCAATAGCTGCTGTGATACCAGCCCATTGGGGCGTGGTCTCACTCCCTTTAAAAAAGCGGCTATTTCCTCTGCTCGCTCTCTTCTCTTACTGCTCCGCTGGAGAGGAGACTCCCTTCCTGGTTGCGCAGATGGCTGTTGTCTGGGATTGTGATCTGTAAGTTTTTTCCCCTTTAAATAAATAACACCCTATTAATCATAACTCCAAACTGGTGTTGCCTTGTTCGTGACTTACGCCTTCATCTGGCGCCCATTTCAACAGATGGCTCCCAAAGTGGCGTGACTGAGTCCACAAAAAGCCTGAGAAAGCTTGGGAAAGAATGGAGTGAAGCATGTTTTCTTGGTAGCAGAAATTTCTTGGGTCTGCTCCGCTTGCTAGAGGCAAGCAAGCGCTCTCATCTAAGAGAGGCTTCCTGACTCAGCTTCAGCTGCAAAACCCTGCAGCTCATTAAGAGGTCCTGCTAGGAA
>NW_026067942.1:3738607-3749650 GCF_014885135.2 Alexandromys fortis | reverse complement strand
TTTTGTTTAAACAGAAAAAGGGGAAGTGATGTGGGAGTGTCATATCAATCTGTTGATTTCATTGGCTGAGTAATAAAGAAACTGCTGGCCCTGATAGGTTATAAGATAGGTGGGCGGAATAAACAGGATAGGATGCTGGCGGAAGAGGAAGTGAGGACAGACTCTGCTCTGCTCCCGGAGAGACTCTGCTCTCCGGATCACAGACGCCATGCTCAGCTCTCCCGGGTAGACGCGATAGCTCTGCTCTCTGAGGCACACGCGATGAAGATGGATGTAGGCTAGAATCTTCCCGGTCAGCGCACCTTGGGGTGCTTACAAACATCATTAGAAATGGGCTAGTCCAGGTGCGAGAATTAGCCTATAAGGGCTAGAGTATGGGCCAAGCAGTTCTTTAAATGAATACAGTTTGTGTGTTGTTATTTCGGGCATAAGCTAGCCAAGCGGCCGGGGTGTTGGGGACGCAGCCCCGCCGCTCCTATTTCAACATAACACAAAGATGACATGATGATGGATAAAAAGACAGAGAGACAAACTTGATACAAATATACTAAGGAAATGTGTAAATTGTCCTCATTACACTGAACCTAACGACCAACCTCCAGCTCCTGCACTCCCTCCATACCTGCCCACTGAGGTGGCTACATTCATTCCCTTTCCACCTGATGGGAATTAGCCATGCCCACCACCATTCTTCGGCCTTCTTAGGCTCACGGGGTCTATTAATGTTCAACTCTTAAGTAATATCAGTGAAGGTCAGGCACAGGTGTGGAAGCCCATCTCCCACGCTGCATCTGATCTTCCTTGGAATGACTTGTGTAGGAGGAGGCCACTTGTTCGTCCTGGGTCACCCAGAACCAAAATAGTCAAACAGAAATTATATTAATTAAATAACGGTTTGGTGTATTAGCTCTAGCTTCTTATTGGCTAACTTTTACATATTAATGTAACCCTTTTCTATTAATCTGTGTATCGCCATGTGGCTGTGACTTACTGGGTAAAGTTTCGGTGTCTGTCTCCGGCAGGGCTACATGGCTTCTCTCTTTCTCACATCGGACTTGAGCTCTGCCTGCCATTGCCCCTTACGTGAGGATGGGAGAAGGGAGAAGTAAGGCATGGCTTGACAGTAAAGTTAGCTCTAATTCTTATCCAGTGTGGTCAGAGACAGTAGGACCTTCTGCATAAGCTGTTGGAAGATG
This sequence comes from Alexandromys fortis, assembly GCF_014885135.2. Taxonomy (NCBI): domain Eukaryota; kingdom Metazoa; phylum Chordata; class Mammalia; order Rodentia; family Cricetidae; genus Alexandromys; species Alexandromys fortis. Next base: position 3,748,454 of record NW_026067942.1, on the reverse strand, counting down.
AATTATTGTATGCTAACTTCGAGGAACATATTTACACTTGCCCATGCCGCCACTTTGAGATAATAGCCCATGTACTGAAATTTGGGCAGAGACTGGGGTTATAATGGGCCCCGGAGTCACAGCTGACTTAACAGGCTGAATTATTCTTCCCACCTTTAGAAAAAAGAAAAAAAACCATTTTGTTTATGTTTTTTTTTCCTGTGTCCTGGACTCTATGGCTGGGTGCTGCTGTCACCCCAGAGAATGACTGTTCCGCATGCTGGATGATAGCACCAGTAACAGTCAGCATTCTCTCTCCTAAAGGATAAACAAAGATCCTGAATTAGAACAGGTCTTAATGTTGATGCCTGCTTTGTCTTCCTCAAATGTGCCCCTGGACAGATTCAGTTCAGTGAATTCAAAACCCATCAACCGCACGCTAGATAACATGGTCCCGCTGTTCAGTACGTTCCCAAAGTTCTAATTTGCATAAGCATCAGTCTTCCTGCCTCCCCTAAAACTGCTCTGCAGAGTCAGGCCCTGCTCCTCCCTCCTCCCAGCCCCAGCAGCTTGTTGAGCTGTCATCACCTCAATCCCCAATTTTTATTCTTCAACGCATCCATGGGAATGATTTTTCTTTTGGTGGGAAGCAGATTCCCCACAAAACATTGGTTTAAATAAACAAAACACACACAATTAATTAGAACATAATTAACTGACTATGAAAAATTCAACACAAGCCTCCTTCCTAAAAGGGCTATTCCCTATGTGTTCAAGATAAGACAGTATAGCTAGCTCTAGTCCTTATCCAATATGGTCAGAGACAATACGACTTTCTTACATGATATTTGAAGGTGGATTATTTTATGCTAATTATAAAAAATATTAATTTTTTTTTATTTTACTGGGTGAATAAGTAACTGAATTTCCACTTTGTTCCGGAGACTCCATGGAATAAGATCTCCACAAAGACAGGGGCTGTGCATAGCTTGTCTCTTAGGTGGCATATATCCTGTCTGATATGTTGTACCTGCTCAGTAAAGATATCCGAATAAAGATGAATGACTTAGGAGAGGTGGCTAATGTCCTAGAAGTATGCTTATAAGATAACTGTAACCATATTTTTTATAAGGTTGCAGACTGTGCCTTCTCTTGTAGGTGTCTGTCTCAGTTATTCTTATATCACAATAGCAACTTAAGTGCGGAAGGACTTACTTGGTTCACAGTTTGAGGGAATGCAGCCCATCCTGGCATTAGGATTAAGAGTAGCTGATGAGAAACAGAAAGTAGAGAGCTCAGGCAAAAGGTGAGGGATCAGGTAATTGCCCTCAGGTGTTCCTCCTTCCTCCGTCCTCCCCTTTCTTTCACCTGGTTCATCTTAAATGTACAACACCCTTTCAAAGAGCACCATCAGATCTGCACCAAGTGCTCAAACTCATGAGCTATTGGGGAACACTTTACATTCACGTGATTAGAGCAGCTTCTGGATTTAGCACAGGTACCTGTCACTTGTCAATACTGTTGACAATTGTTGTCAATAAACTCTGGTCCAAAGGTGAATGAAACTTTCACCCATGGTTGGCGCCATGAGATTAGATGTCACGTTCTCTGCCAGTTCAAAGTTCTCTCTTTCACACAGCTGCAACCTGACCTCCCACTTTCAGTTCTGAAAGTAAGTCTCCCAGTGAGTCCAGGAAAAGCCCAGACACATACTGCAGCCACTGACACTGCACCAGAGTGACCCCTGTCAGACTAGTCTACTGCTGACACTGGGAGTCTGCTGAGATTGTGCTGAAGAGAGAAAGGTAACTCCCTGAGAAGTCAGATAGACGAACAAACCTCAAACAGCCACAGGGAGAGGCACACGCATCCTCATGGGGACAGCAAGGATGGGGACTCTGCAGAGCTGGGATATTGAGCTGGTAGCCATGCTACTGAAGGCAGAACTTGTTCCAAGTTCCTGCTGGGGTTGACTCTGCCTCCCCAACAGAGGTTCCATTAGCAAGGACATATGTGGTTCCCACACTGAGAGAATAGAATTGCTTCTCTGGGAGATTTACTTCTTGACAGTTTAAACATTGTAAGTAACTTTTAAAAAAAAATGGGGGCAGAGAACCCATTTACTCAAATTACATTTTTCCTTTTCCACCAGCCATTATGGTCTAAATGCAAGTCGATGCTTTTCTTTGGTGTGGTATATCGTACAACTTCCTCAGCTCAGATCAAGACGGCGAGCATTTGGACCTGCAATATCATCTCGGGAGAAAACAAAACAAAAGCAAACCAACAAACACAAGCACGAGACCCTCTATTGCCTTTAGTTCCGGGAGTCCATTAAGCTGTTCTCCAGGCTCCTAAGAAGCCACCCTGCTGCTGCCCTCCTCTAAGAACACTGCTGGGGATCATGGGATCCGCAGGGGAGGCTGGTACCCTGCTGAGCATACCAGAAGTCAAGAGAGGTTGCCATTTCCCCAAAACTGTTCTATTCTCTTACACACCAAGCATCCTCAGAGCCCCCTGCATCCAGTTTGACTCCCGTGTCACTTAAAATCTTTGTTGTGCAAGGCCAAGGGAGGCTAGAAAGTGTTTTCAAATGCCACAGGTTCCCAGCAGCCAGCCAAATGGTCTCGCTTGGTGTTGATATCCAGGCATCAGGTAACTTCTTTCGCTGGGACAATAGTTCTTTCTATGTTATGTATTACAGCAATGTGAGTTCTCTATTAGGTAAGCTCCTTGTCTTTTTCGGATCTTTTATACCAAAATGAGCTATTTTATCATTTTAAAGTATGATGATCACACCAAGGAGGATGTCTAAATCATTTTCTGACTTCCTGTTAGCATCTCAAGCACAATGTGTGTTAGTCAACTTTCTATTACTGTGATAAAATACAGAAGACCATCAATTTTCAAGGTCAAGGATTAGTACTTAGGTGTTATCTAGGTTTTAGAGGTACAAAGCTGCTTGGTCCTTTAGCAAGGTGACCAGATACATGATCATGGCAGGAGCTCATATTAGGTCAAACTTCTCACCCCATAGCCAAGAAGTAAAAGTGAAGGAGAACATAGGGTTAATCTGGGAAATAATTTTCACATTAACAAAGATACCAGCTATCACACTAGCTTTTCCTACTCAAAGCAAACGAACTGTTAGAAGGCATGATTTTGATCATGGGAGTAAGATAAAACAGTCTCATATCTATTTTCTCACTGTAACCATGGACTAATGCAAAAAACACAATGATTTGTTTACTGCTGAGGTAAATAATAAACATCGATAAAAGCAAAACAGAAATTACACTAGTGCTGAGCTTTATCACGCCTCACCATATCACACTCATTGTAGAAACTCCAGAAATTTTCTGTCAAAACTCAATACTGGAATTGTGACAGTTCCCTCACAACTGTATACAGCTGGGGACAACTAATGAGTATCAACGGAACAAATGTCCTTTCAATGCTATTTCTTGTTCCTTTATGTAAACAAAAATTACCCACTGGTTGCTAGGATATAAATCACCCAAGGCTTATCCTGGGTAATTAATATGCATAAGGCACACTTGGGACATATCTGGCATGTCAAAGCCAGAGGAGCTAATGAAAAGACAAAGCAAGAATCCCAACCAACTCAACAATGTATTGGTACAAAGAAAACCAGATCAAAACCAAAGGGGAGCTGGTGTTTGACAGTTTGGTGGGCTGTTTTCTAAGCTGTCTTGTCCTAAGAAATTCACTACTAGATTTTTTTTTTCACTCAGAACAAAACAAACACAATAATAAACAGAAGAAAAAAGGAAAGGAGGGAAAGTCCCATCTGCCTCTCCAAAATCCCTATATACACCTTGGTAGACCAGTTAGCCCTCCCAGGAATTTTCAGAAACCCTAATGTGCACCCATGTAACAGCATTAGGAAACACTCTAGCACTTTATGAAAATGTGTGTCCTTTTCATTAAAAACCCCAAGTTCAGACTTGAGGTACTTGAGAATCCTTTTCCAGGTCTGGTTTGATTTAGGCCCCACAGAAATGAGTATGTTTGTAATCACACAATTTTTAACTAGTTAGGTTTTACCTAATTTTATCTAGTGTTCATCCTGTCTGCCAGCCCTCATGCTTCCAACTCCTTGCATCTTGCAGCATCTTTGCTGAATAAGGAGAACCATCAGCCCCTCTCTTCCACACGGCATCTCTTTACGAGTTGGAAATATGCGTGGAGCATCACCACTCTGTGTTCTTTCCTCAAGATTGAGTGGCCTTGGGCCTCTCAGCCTTTTCTTACAGGTACCATTTTCAAGGCCCTTCATCATTTTTTGTTGCTGTCTTTTGATGCCTCTGCCCCATCTGTCTAGGTTTTAACAGTGCGTCTTCTCAAATGGATCACAGTACTCCTATAAAGGGCTGAGATTGCCAAGTGGAGCATAATAATCACCGTGTTTATCTTCTTCTTGCCAATTCTGCTAATAAAGCACAGGGCAGCACTCACCTTTCTTCTCCCTTTTGCTAAACAGCATCATACTACTGACTCCTTTTTTCTGATGTTAACCTGGATAAAGCGTAGCTGCCGAGGACAGGAGGGAGTAAAATTAACTTACTAACCCTTCTTTCAGTTGCATTACCTAGGGAAGTATCTCAAAAATGCTGGAGGCGGGATAAAAATAAAGTGGCACTGTTTAAAAATTCCTTTCTTCGAGCAGAAATCTAAATGGTCTGGACTGGAGAGATGGCTCAGTGGGCTCAGCCCTTGCCACCCCAATATGAGGACCTGACGCCGAATTCTCATAACCCAATGTATAACTGAACACAGGTGTACATGTCTTCAATCCAAATGCTCATAAGACAAGATGAAAGGAAGAAACAGAAGGATTTTTAGACATTTGAAGTCCAGGCAAAAGTTATGAGAGTCTATTTCAAACTATGCAGAAGGAAGGGCAATCTAGCCCCCAGTGTTGTCTTCCAATGTCTGTGTGTAAGCTGTAGCATATGCAAATATGCATACCAGACACACATCTAGTCCACACCTTCTACATATATATACACAAACACATATATATGCGTGTGTGCAATATATTATGTGTATTATACACATACTATTTATACATGCATATATTATATACATTATATACATATTATATATGCATACATGTGCATATATATTAATTTCTCTGCTTATGACTGAAATGCAGAGAAGGGAGCAAAATCCACGTCTGTCTTTTATCTCTTAAAGGCTTCTACAAAATCAACTTGTTACAAGAAAGTAATTGGAGAGGATATAAGTTTTGCTGAGTTCATTTATATAACACAATCCTTCACTTACCCTGAAGATTTCTGGAAATTATTTCAGAAAACTAGAAACAAGAACCACAAAACTATGGTCAACTAACTTAAAATCAATTTCTGTTCATATTGTGAGAGACGGTCTTATGGAATTGAGTTGTGCCATCGAGCTTGCCTAGTATTAGGTTTTCCAGAGCCAAGTCTGAGAAGATGCAAGCTGATTTGGCAAGGCTGATGACTACAACACAGGAACTGTGGATCTTCTGTTTCCCCTGCTGAGCTAGAAAAGAAAAGAATGGAAGGAAGGAAGGAGGAGGGAAGGAAGGAAGGAAGGAAGGAAGGAAGGAGGGAGGGAGGGAGGGAGGGAGGGAGGGAGGGAGGGAGGGAGGGAAGGAAGGATTGAGGGAGGAAGGGAGGAAGGAAATCAACCTTGTGTTTGGGTTATCAAAACGCCAGGAACCAAGAAGCTACATCAGGACTTCCTTTCGTGACATAGCCAACCAGAGCCAAAAATGAAACCTCTTGCATGTCAGGAGCTCGACTGAAAAGGACAGGAGGTAGATGGTGCCCTGCACTGCTGGGGGCATACTCAGTCTTACAGGATGGGCTAAGAATGTATTGTTTTACACAGCTGCCGAGTGTCAAGTACCTAGGTCTCAAAGAAGAACAATCTTCACTTTATCCAGGGGGGAAATGATCCACAACTGAAGTTCAGTCCTCTCAGAAGCTGAAGAACAGTCAAGGGATGAACAAAAGTGTTCTGTGTTGCATGTTTAATTTTGATACTTAGAAATATCAACATCTTCAGTGTGACACACAGCAACAAAAGAATGAACCTCATCTTAGAGCTTTGAGAGGTTGGCTCAGTTGTTAAGGACATTTGAAGGACACTTGCTGCTAATTCAGTTCCTAGCACCCGCATCAGGTGGTTCACAATTGTCTAGAACTCCAGTGTCACGAGATCTGAAGCCCTTTTCTGGCATTCAAGGGGAACTGCATACACATGGTGTCCACAGGCAAGGAGACACATGTACATGCACATTAACAATAATAAGAATAAAACCCCACAAAGCATTAAGAATATTATTTAAAAGAACTCAAGTTGAAGAGTAAACTCCAAGAAATTATTATTATTCTAATTATATACTGACAATTGATTTTATACATGGGTTTTTAGAAGGTCCTGAAATTATAAATTACATAGTTTTAAAAGTAGCTCTACCAGATACTGGGCATAGAAAGATGGTGCAGTTGTTACTGCTTTTATCTTTTACCTACCTGCCTGTTGGGCTATACTTTATATTGGTGACAGTGAACTAAGCTATGAGCCTTTGCCAGACTAGCCGGTATTGGAGGAGAACCCTTCTTCCCTCTCTTTCTGATTTGCTTGTTATTTTGCCCTGCTTCTGTGTAACTTAGGTGACTCCCCTGGTTCTTCTTCCATTCCTATCTATTCCTTCCATTCCTATCGCAGTGGCTTCTCTGTATTTGTGGGCAACCTATCTAAAGAAACAAAAATAAAAATCGAACTCAGAGACAATGAGATCAGCTCTACCCAGACCCTTGTGCAAGCCACAGGGAACATGAGGGGAAGAGGGAAGAGTTGGGGATTCTATTCTCGCTGTCCACCTTGTCGAGGCAGACTCCCTTTCATTGCTTCTTCCACGCTGAGTGTTTGAAGCTAGCTGGACTGAATTTCCTGTCTCTCCCTCCATTTCTCCATAGGAATGATGGGACCACATATGCATTCAACCACATGCAGCTTTTTATGTGGGGTCTGGGGAATGAACTCGGGTCATCTGGTGTGTGCAAACTGTGCTTAGCCAGCTTCCCCTCGCACACTGGTTTTTAAAGTCATGTCCAAATCTTCTTTAAGACTTAAAGATTGCTGTTGCTGGTTGTTGGCTTTTGTTGGAACAGAAAAAGAGCAGCACATTTAAGTGATTAAAAGAAGTCGACAGTTAGGCTGGAGAGATGGTTCAGCAATTAGGAACCACACACTGTTCCTTCAGAGGATGAGAGTTTGATTCCCAGTTTTCAAGTCAGGCAACCCATAATTGTCTGCAACTCCAACTCCAGGAGGAGATCCAACACCATTTTCTGGTCTCTTTGGGTACTTGCACCTTGTACACACAGACTCATACATATATACATAAATGAAATAAACAAATAAATAAATATTTTTTAAAACAACCAACCAGCTGTGAACTCTGGACTCACAGGGCCTGAGTGAGCAGAGATTGCCAGCCTTCTACATCCCAGCAACATAGTCACATAACACAATAGCTGGGCAACAAAGACACAAATGCCCACAGCTAGAACGTGAAGTAATGAGGAGATAACTCACTTCAAAACAACTCGTGATGTCATGTCATTTTGAGAGACTGATGATTCTAAGAGTTTTCATACATAGCTTATCTCCATTTCCATAAATGCATTGCCATAGAGATAGCCACATAACACAGACAATGTTGCATGCGAGGTAGAATTAAAAGAGGAACTTGAAATAAGAGATGCCCTGCAGGTTTTAATGAGGCATTAACAGCTCTGGAAATTAGAGTCCTAATTTGCACGAATTTATGAAGTAAACAAGGGGAGTACAGGAAGTGATGGAGGCTGCTGCCCGCCACCTCTGGGCCACACATTTCAAGGGAGTGTCAAATTGATTTTGCAATCCTTAATTATATTTCTCTAATTTTTGTGTGTGAGACGGCTGAGTTTGTAAGGATGCAGAAGAAACCAGTCTTCAGTCAGCTATGTTTTCTCACAGTTAAAATGGATCACACAGCACATTAACACCAATTACGTGAGCCTTGGAAAATACGTTAGAGAAATGTCACTGTCATCAAGGGAAGACTTGGTCAGCTGTGCATCCGAGTGTGCACGCCCTGCTTAGGCAGAATTCCTTATTAGGAGAAGTACCTGGGGACCCAAGCTATAGTCCCTTCTGCTTCTACCAATTGTGACCAGGCTCTGAATGACATCAAAAGGAAAACTATTCTGTCGAGAAAACTGGGTTCATCTAGTGATACTGTCCAAGATATGGATTCGAGGAATGACCAGTGACTGAGTTCTTGCTGCCTAGTTAGCAGAATGGTTCCCGCACCCATGTAACAAGGCAGACAACCACACACCCCTCTACGTCCAGCTTCTAGCATAGCCAAAAAAAAACAAAACAAAACAAAACAAAAAAACATGAGTCCCTAGTTTCAAGAGAGATGCTGCATCGAAGAAATAAGTGGAAAATAAGAGAAGACACCAATGCCTTCTTCTGGCCTCTATGCATGGACACAAAATTACTCCTACATGCTGACACATATATGCACACATGAGAAGTACTAAGTCATTAAAAGCATAAGCTATATAGCATGTCAGCATAGCGTAATGAAAGTCATTTCCTTTATTTCTGTAGCATACTAGATACTAATTTGTTTAGGTGGAATTTGGAAAGTTGACCTTAAAGTGGGTAACTTTGTTTACTAATTTTATTGGGGCACAGCATGTCTGATATGATGCACTAACACTAGCTGTCTAATACACCCATAATGGCTCTACATTCGCCAGAACCAAACATTTGCTTCACCCTCAGGCTGCTCCTTTGTGTCCCCTAAATAACTTTGTCTTTGAAGATTACAGCAGTGTAATCAGCAGTGAGTCCTCTTCGGCTTTCTTTTTCTGCACAGGAGTTTAGAGTCACCCATGCTGTTCTCATCCGTGCATCCCTTTGCATTGCTTAGTGGTCTACTGTGTGACTGAACCCCATTTCTGTGCTAACCCACTGCTGACAATTAACATCATGTCTAGTTTGGGGCAACTATGAAGGGAAGTGTCATGAATACTTACGCAAATCCTTTTTGTGGACAGGAATATTTCACGTTCTTAGCAAACATCCCAGAAAGGAACAGTGAGTCATCCAGCAGATTTAAGTTTTGTCGAGTAGATCTGCGGTTTGTTCAATTATTTCCTTTTAGTTTCTTGACAAAGCTCACTTTGTTTTTAATCAACATAAGATTTCTTCTTCTTCTTCTTCTTCTTCTTCTTCTTATTATTATTATTATTATTATTATTATTATTATTATGTAGTAGTAGTAGTAGTAGTATCTTTAACATCCACCCCCCTTCACACACACATATCACTTAAAGAATAAACAAAGTCAGTAGCCAGACTTGGGCCATACTCTGCTATGTGATAAGCATCTCTTCTTTCTCTTCTTTGAACATCTCTTTTTCCAAGATTCCTTCTTAGTCTCTAACCAACCACAGTCTCCAGACTGCCAGCATTCTCATTAGTGAGTGGTACCTAAACATACTCATTTCTCTGCATGACTACAAGACTTTCCTTTTGAACCATAGGCCTGGAGGGACTGTTCTATAATCTGAAGCTCTCCCAGAGGATGAGGCAGGAGTCTGTGAGAACCCAGCCTTCAAGTTCCATCATTGTTTCTACCACCACTTAACATCTTAAAGTCTACTTGCTTGGTATTTATAGATCTAATTTTTCTAACATTAGTACAATTGTGCAAGAGAGAAACACGCACAGAGACAGAAGAGAGAGAGAGAGAGAGGGAGGGAGAGAGAGAGAGAGAGAGAGAGAGAGA